>NC_139805.1:20134216-20279216 GCF_963457635.1 Microchirus variegatus
GATTGCATGGCACAAAGGATTTTTCTGGCAGAGGGAGGACACACTCAGACGGTCCAGGCCAGGTGGGGTTGTTAGAGACAGGTTTTCACAGCCAATTTCCAACCCTTGTCCCTGACCCTCTGAAGGCCCTCTCCTCCTCTCAAGCCTTGGAGAAGGTCGTGGCAGATGTACCTGCTGCCCGGGGCTGGTGCCGTGGTCATCGTGCCAGCGGTCCACGCAGCGGCGTCGTGCGTTCATAAAGAAGTTGCTGACGGTGCTGAGCTCCAGGCCGAGTTGCTGAGAGATGGTGATCTGCATTTCTTTGGATGGACGCTTGTTCTCCTTGAAGATGGCAATGAGTGTGCGGCGCTGCAGGTCAGTGAAGACCAGACGCTGTTTCTTGGGCGCTGTGTTGCGGTCCTTGTGTTGCTCCTGTTCTTTGCGCTTGCAGGCTTGTTGTGGATGGCAGTAGTGGGAGGGATGTGGATGAGAGTGGGAGGAAAAAGTGAGGAAAGAGAAGACAAAACAAGTTAAATTTACAAACATGATCATTTTCACAGCTAAACGGCAGAGACAAAGAGGTGGAGGGAAGTAAAGTAGGTAAACGTATCATTAGCCAACACTTAAGCACATAAAATTTACTTTATACATCAGCAGAGATTCTACAGCTCATCTCTATCGCCATATTAAAGTTGATTTAAAGCTAATCCATGCCTGCTGCCCAGTGGGAATATTCCTTCCATCCTGCAGAGTGCAGACAGGGAGCCAGCCTGCGGTGAGAGAACGATGGGGTGAGGAGGGAGGGAAGGGGGGAGTGTGGACTGGCTGTTGCCTGCTAGCTGGAGACACTGCTGTTTGATTCAATATTAATGCAGTTTGAGTCGCAATGGGGGACTGAGTGACTGTTGCACAAAAGTAAGCATTTTGTGAGTGTGTTTTGTGTGTGTGTGGAATTGAGAGATAGAAGGCGGGGCTGACACGGGGAAAGAAAAGGGCGGGAAGAGAAAAGAAAAGGTGAGGAGAAAGACAAAGTGTGTGTGTGTGTGCTCGTTTTTGTAACCTCATTGGGACACTGACTTTGTCAGGAGCAGTGTGATTCTCATGGGGACCAACACTGGCTCTGGTTAAAGTTAGGATTTAGATGTGAATTGTTGTAATATTATAATATTACAACAATTCCTTATATACCTTAAGATACCTGAAGAATTGGTGACATCTATTGGACTCCTCTGCTCAATCCTTTCTTTTCCAAGCACGTCAGCGACCTACGGGGCCTTCGCCATACCAGAAAGGAGTTTTAACACTCTTTTTGCAACTTTGCAACTCTGCCCTTTCTGCCATTTCCTCCTCAGTCTCCATTAGTTTATGTTAAGTTTCCACCTTCACTCCCACTTTCCGCTCGGCCTGGTTTGTTATAGAAGTATGGCAGCTTCCATAAAGCAAGGCCCTTCCATAAAAGACTCACAAGAAATATTTGTTTTCAATTTAAACATGATTTAGAATTTTTAAGAAATGTAAACATTCTTATGGGTATTATAGATCAATTTCTGCCAATAATCGTCCTCAATCGTTGCACACTGGACCTTTATGGGCGCTTTTGCTTTGGTTAGGTATTCAGTGCAGAGCCGTAAGAAGAATAGATGTGCAGACCTGTGTCTGTCCGTCCGTGCTTGTGTGTGTGTGTGTGCGTGCGTGCGTGTGCGTGTAAGAACCAAAGAGAAGAGCTGAGATGAAGAGGGAGGGGCAGCAAGTGAAGGAGAAGAGGGATATTGACTGACTTTGCTGTAGGAATTGGGGGGTCTCTGTAGGGACTTGGGTCAGAATTCTTCCCCGGCAGGTCTACAGTCTGCTACTTCAAACAGAGCCCACTGGAGCCCCTTCTATTGAGCTCTGAGAGTGTATTTATAACCCACTCCACCCCCCCCCCCCCCTACCACCTCCCTCCCCAAATACAAACACTCAAGAGGTGCATGCACTGGCTGCTATGAGCCCCTCGCCATTCACAGAGCAATTTTCAAAAGAAAATACACCGAATGTACTCTTTTACGTTGGGGAGGGGGTCGTAGGGGTGGTGGTGCTGGTGTGAGCTGTGAACACGGGAATTAATAGTTAATAGGATGTTGTATTGTGGGTAAGTGTGTTTTAACTCAAAGTATTTGTAGGAGACAGGTGGAGAGAGAGAGCAGCAGACGGGAACAGGGTAGAGAAAAGAAAGAAAGGGAGGGGGGAAAAAAAGACAGAATGGGCGCCCAGAGATGGTGCAGGAGGCGGAGGAGGAGGAGGAGATGTGTGTGTTGTGGAAGGTTAAGGCACCACCTCTGCAGCCACATGTTCCCCTGCTGGCTGAGGATCGAATCCTGCCAGAACACTCTGTGTGTCCCTCTCAGCCTCCCTACTGTCTCCATAAAATGGGAGCAAATTGGAGAGAGAAAGGGAGAGAAAGATGCCGTCCCTGTGGGGTCTCCACCTGCTGCCACTGCTATTGTCTAATACTTTCATACTTGCATTCAATAATGTCTCACTCCCACGCTGTGTGTGTGTGTGTGTGTGTGTGTCTTGATGCATGTAAGGACACTTCTTTTTTTTTTTCTTCCTGACGTTAATCTTGTGTGTGTGCATGAGAGAGAGAGTGTGTATTTGGAGGAAGGTTGTGATTATGCTGAAGTGGCTGGAGCCAAGCAGTGGCGCTGTGTGTCTAATTACAGCGGAACAGAGCCCATTGATCAGCCATTGCAGTCCAATCTGTTTACTACAGATGTCTAACCTGCACACGGGCCCATCCATCATATTCATATTTCACATCAACACTGCAGCTATGTTTATATTGCCGTGACATGCAAACATACAAAACGCATGCTTGTATATGTGCAGCATGTATTATCATCAAATACAGTACAATACTCTGATTTATGATCAGGCAGAGGGTGATGTCATTTTATGGTTTGGTGAAGTTATTCACGGTGTCACGATGAATTAAGTCCCCGCAGGTCAAAAGCTACAAGTCACACAGAAGAGCTTTGGGGAGGAAGTTGCAAACACCTGCCTTCTTCCACCTTCTCTTAAATGTGTCTCTGAGTTTAATGACATTAGAAGCACTTTTAAACCCTCAAAATCCATGTGTTCTGGTGAACGTATAAGCACAAACCCCAGCTAAATATCACACAGTAATTCCAGGGACTAACACCTGCAGGCCTGCTCATTCCATGGATTTAGTGGCCAATTGATTAATTTGTCGTTCATCAATATGACAACAGCCTCATTGTAAACACATCCCAGTGCGAGTCCGCAAGCAAGAACTGTTCTTAGCACGTCTTTATAGTTTAACCATTTCCTGTTTTACATCGTCTGTGACTGATAACGGTGAACGTTTGAGGCCCAGCATCGTTTGTTTTTGCACATTATGTCAGATTATAGCAGTAACTGAGGATCAGGGCCAACAGAAGATCCAAAAAAAAAAACAGAATATCTGAGTCAAAGACACAAAGCACATGAACAGATCACACACACACACACAGTGTAATCATAAGATGGTTGGGAATGAGCCGCCTGAATGGCAGGAGAACAAATTCCACACCATTTCAACAGAGCACACCTCTAACATCTCCAGCCAGAAGGGGCTTTTGTTATAGCAGACGTTAGATGTTCGAAATGCTCAGTTCTTCCAAGAATGACTTTAAAAAAAAAAAAAAAGATTTAAAAGATTTGCACTGGATCAGTTTTACCCACGGTGAAGCTGCTCAGCAAAGACATACCATCCCCTCTGATAGCAGAGGAGGATCCAAGTCCCAGGAGGGGAACTTTCACTGGAGCTGCTTTAATGTCTTCCATAGACATCCCTGTTTCCCTCTGTATCTCTGTAAAATGTGATGTAAAATCAAAATCCAGCCACTGTGTATCGCCTAATCTTTTAAAAAATAAATTTTAAATATTATTGTCTCCCTTGTTTTATTACTAAAGAAATATCATTAAAACTGTAATTTATATCTCAATAACTTTGTTTATCTTTTGCAGACCTCAACACCTCGCTCCCCCCAGTGTGTGTGACTTGTTCTGTCCAGATGTTTCACCTTGTTCAGGTAATTTATATGCATTAAAACACACACACACACACACACCAAAAAAACATAAAAACTGTCTTATTTTGGAATAATGTCTATAACACCAGTCCCCACTTCTTCTTATTAACATGCACGAAACAACAGTGCAACTATATTATATCCACTATTTTATACATCAGATTGGATCTAAAGAGATGGCAATCTTCCCAAAAAACATATGGATTTGTATTTTTTTTTTTTTTAAAGCCAAGAAATCATAGGGGAAATTAGGACTGAGGAATTATTCAATAATAATATATATTGTGACATAATTTTTTCCATCAACGTCAATATAACAGAGGTTCAATAATGTATTGGCGTAATGTTTATGCGTTGTGCAAACACACTTTGAAAGGCAACACCGTCGCTGTGATTAATTCATCTTTTTGTCTTCACAAAGTTTTCTGTCCGTCAAAAGCAGACAACGCTGATATGATGAGTTTGATCATGATCATGAGGAGAAATCACACACAGCTCAGCTGGAGGAATGTATTCTCTCCTGAAATATTAATTGAGTAGATAAAAATCAGAATATATATATTTATATATACATGTTTTTATGGTGTAAGACTGTTCAGACACATGTAAACAGGGGGAGGTGAGCGCCTCTGTTCCTACACAACACGGTCCCGGCTCCTCACCGCCGGCGAGTCACGTCTTACCGCCTCATCGACTGCTTGCTTTGTGCGGTTTCGATCGGCAGGTGTCGCTCTCGCCGTGGCCCGGCTGCACGGGGCGCTACAGGCGCTGGATTTAGTAATCGATATCGATCGATCGGTGAGGAAGGGGGCCCTGATTACTGAACCAAGCTCGGCGTAGAGAAGGAAGAAAAAAAAAGAAAATCGATCATTGCAGCTTTTAGAGCTACTGTAGGCACCGAGCACAGAGACGGACATAAACTCATGCACGAGAGCAGAAGTCCTGGTTTGGTGCGGAGTGTTTTTGTGAGGTGCGCGCGCGCTCCCCGCTGATACACGGACACAGAGAAATGGGATTTCTATAGCGGGCTGTTTGGAGAAGTGGAGGTGACCTACTTTGAATGGATCCCTCAGGCTCCTCACACACTCACATAATATATAGAAAGGCTGACATGTTTTTTTTTTTTTAGTTCAAATACACGTATTTTCACTTCATCTTTCCCCCTATTTAAATTATAATATTATTTCCCGTAAATAAAAATCATCCTTTGTTCCCCCCATTTTTCCCCTATCATAAACTATTACGAGATCCCTGAATTCTTTGTATTTTCTCACCTTTAATAATGAAAACTGCTTCACTTTAGGCTTATTTCTTCCCCCCTCATTGATGACATTAATATTCTTTGCTTCACGACAAACCAAGCGAGGTTAAGAGAAAGGCCCTGGGTGTTCAATATCGATCGATAGATTCGTGAATAATTCGTGTGTGAAATTCAGTTCGTCCAATTAATTATGCCTCGGAGTGGGGAGCGCGGGGCCTGCATGGGTAGAGGAGATTCATGGAGAGGGGCGGAGACGTGAAAACACACCAGCAGAAACAAAACAAGAATGTGATGAAGTGATGATCGAAAATTTAAGGGGGAAAAATATGTCAGAAAGAGGCCAGCGCGTGCATGATTATGGTCCACTTGTACCTGCGCGGCCGTGTGACGTCACGGCCTCCTCTCTGTCCCAACACGTGCGAGTCCATCGCGAGCATTAATCATTTATTGATCATCGCTGCCCTTCCTGCTCATGATGAGAAAGTCAAAGCGGCTAATATCGCGGCTATGAAACCATGATTACACATCTGCATCTCTCCACGTCTCCCCTGCTGCCATCCCCTTTTATTTATTTATTTCGTTAGTGAGTTGGTTATTTATTTAGTCCCAAAGTCTCCCCCCGGTGTGAAACACAATCACGGAGCTGTCTGTTTGTGAAGCAGCCGAGGTCAAACTCTGTTGATTTAATTAATTTACCAATAAACATGTTTGGCGGTTATGGTCCGGCGCTTTTACGCACACTTTTACGCACGCACACACTGGGTTATACTGTTGGATGGCAATCTCGCCCTCACGTGATAATCTATTCAATGCAGTGTAGTTTGCACTTTTCTCCTCCATGTTCGTGGGGAAGCGTCGTGTTTTTGTGCGTCAGTTTGTTTATTAAGTAACGTCTGCGCCGTTGCCCATAAAGAGGGATAACAGAGCGTGTATCCGCCTCTCTGAAGACTGTGGCATTTATTTATTTATTCAGTTCAAGCTCCAGGGCAGTGCCAAGCTCTCTCTCTCTCCCCCCTCCCTCCTTCTCTCCCTCCCTCCCTCTCCCTCTCTCTCTCCCTCGCCAGGCCAGAACACTCCCAGCTCAATATTCCTTAATGTAATGAGTGAGAATTGGTGTTAATATACTGATAAAGCGACACAGTTTGTTTGTTTGCCTTCTCCCGAGACTGAGCTGCGAGGCATTTCTTCTTCGGCACTTCAATAACACTCAACCTGAACCCGGTGACACCTTCGCCCACATAATCGCATTCAGCACCTTAATTCAGTCCAACTCTGCACAAAACCTCAACAACATTTTACATTTAGTGTGTGTGTGTGTGTGTGTTCACCTGCACATCTGCTGCCCAAAATCTGTCATGTGGACTATTTTTACTGTTACATCTAATATCATCGCAGGTTAAAAACAAAAAAAACTATATTTGCAAGAGATACATTTGCCATTAATGAATCATAATTTAATGTCATATACATACATCTTAAAGGTCCAGTTAGTGAAATTGACGTGAAATTATTTTAAAATGGAAATTGAAGATAAAACAAAAGTGTACAATCACCTGATTGCATTAATAGTTGTTTTTTATTACCCCAGAGTGACTTTTTGTATTTATATGTTTATTTATTTTTAGTTTTCATGCCAACTGAAGGCTACATATATGTTATCCAGCACCCTTATAGAGTGAGGTGATGGATATTCAGTTGCAAACATGTGCAAATGTATTTGGCGATGAATCTGTGGCTCCCACTGACACAGACTACACGATATGTTCCACATTATCTGTATCATGTGCTGTGTCATGTGGAGATTCATCCTGGTTTTTTTGCACGTGTTCCAAAGGCAACGCGGTGGTAAAGCAGAGAAATTGCACCGTGCTTAAAAACAAATTCAATAATCAGTAAAGACTGCTGCCTGCGATGATCTGCCTCCTTATGAGGTTTTAGATAATGAAACGCACTGAGCCATTTAAGCGCGTGATTGACTGAAGACTATGAAGACATTTTTTTTTTTAAACCTGCGTTATTATCATCACACCCCCCCCCCCCCCACACACACACACATATATATATATATATATATATATATATATTTTAACCAGGCCTTGGTCTGACTGCATGTGCCATTTGTTTGGGTGAGTGGATCCGTTGTTAGTGTGATACTCTGCTTATACCCGGCCGCCACCATTGATTTCATTCATAATTGCTTTGACCAGTTATGCGTGATAGTGATAATGATTATGATCCACGGAGCAGGCCCACGCGCACGCTCTCATTCCTCCACGAACAACAGGTGTGCGCATGTGTACATATCTAGCTACATATAATTCACTTCAATACGTTCTTATAAATTAACTTAAACTATATCAGTCGTCACTCTGTGTTATTTGTTTGTTTGTTTATTTATTTTGGAGGGCGGATAAGGAGGAATTCGTGTGGATCAGGAATTGTTGCCAGCTCCCGAACTCCCTTTAAACTCCTTTTTCATTTACTGAACAGTGATTTTTACACACGTTTTATTTTTAAAGCTGCGTAAATCTGTCCCAGGCTCTTTTATTGTGAAAAACAAAAGAAAAGGAAAAGCTAAAGATACCGTTTAGGTCAGGGGTGTGTGCAGATAATCACTCACTTTAAAATCACCAAGGACTCTTTTAAATATACAGAGGTCAATAAGTCAACGTTGGTGTCCGTTTCCTCTCTTAAAGTTTTGAATTTCTGATCTGATGCTGTCACTCCTCTGTTAATCCCTTATTGTGTCGCATGGAGAGTGATGAGAGTGTGTGTCTGCAGTCAGATGATACGGTTTACTCTCTGCACAGAGGAGACAACGGACAGCTTTTCAATATGCAGGAATTTTCCAGATTCAATCCAATACAGTTCTCGCTCAATCATGTGTTGGAAGGAGAGAGTGAGTAGAAATATTTGTCACCCAGCGCTTATTGACCTGACCTAACTGCATTTATGTGGTCGATGTTTTTTCCAGTGCGAGAAAAGTAAATAAAGTCTCATCTTCTCTTTTATTATTTTCATTCAAAATTATATTAGTGTTTTTTGTTTTTTTAACAAATCAGACAATAAAGTTCCCTCCGCCCTTTAACCTGCACGGACTTATTTAATTATTATTTTATTAATTTACGACTGTCCTGGATTATAGAGCCGATATGTGTAATAAACAAATAATAACAATACTAATAATTTATAATTGGGAGGAATTATTGTTATTATTATTATTATTATTATTAATATGATAAGTGTGGTGTTAGCCTTATTATGAAATACCTACCTGTAATATATCACTATATACGCCTGCAGTGTTATTATCATTAGAATGTTTAAAATCCTATATGATGGAATATAATACATGATTTGAATGTTAAATAATAAGAAAAAGAAACACACACACACACACACACACACACTCCTTCCCAATGCTCAGACGAGTTGACAGTAAATCTGTCGGAGTGTGTGTGTGTGTCTTTTGTGTAGCGCGGCTCAGTAAAGACAAATTAAACAAATTAATAATTTTTACAATAACCCGCAGCCAGTTCGTTATATTTAATAACGTGTGATACAAAGGCTGCGCGCTCCGACATCGATTCATTCATCAATTGATTTCACAGTCGTTTTGTTCCTTTGTTGATCTGTGAGGGGTTGCCCAACCGGAGTTTCGGGTTGCATCTGTGGGTACGATGCTCTCGTGTGTGTGTGTGTGTGTGTGTGTGTGTGTGTGTGTGTGTGTGTGTGTGTGTGTGTGTGTGTGTGTGTGTGTGTGTGTGTGTGTGTGTGTGTGTGTGTGTGTGTGTGTGTGTGTGTGTGTGTGTGTGTGTGTGTGTGTGTGTGTGTGTGTGTGTGTGTGTGTGTGTGTGTGTGTGTGTGTGTGTGTGCGTGTGTTTGCGGCTTTGTTGTGATCGACCCTGTACAAAGACTCCGAGGTTCCGTACAAACCATCTGCAGGCTCTCGTTTCATTTCACAAAGGTCGACACACACACGTCACATTTCACAATCAGCAGAATTTGAACATTTCAAACAATTATTTATTTTTATGTCAACCAAAAAAAATTCCACTAAATCTAAAGTGAAATTTAAAAATCCGATTTAATCTTTGACCCTTTTTAAAATCACGTTTTTCCTTCAAATGCTGCGTAAAATGTCAAACTATTTTTTTTTTGGTCCACGTCATATTTACAGCCACACTGGCCTTTTGTTTTATAGGAAGCCTTTGCAGTGGACTTTGTGTCCTTGCTTTGTTTCTGCCTGAGCATTAAGCAAGCCATTATCGGGCCTTTAATAAGCGATGGCCTGTCAGGACGTCAGATAAGCAGCCAGTATGTGGACACATCGCTGCCACACTGCTGCTTCAGCGCCACTGGACACAGATTTATAACCGCCCTGCCACGAAAGTACTCGGATACTTTTATTTTTAACCCTCAGTCTCCATCAGTGCTGGAACACACCTGAGTGATGACATCCCAGGTTAAATGTGGAGGAGAGAGATGCTGGAGCGAGAACAAGAATGATCTGTGGGGAAATGGGGTTTGATTCGTGCAGGGGGAAAAGCAAGGAGAGGGGGGGGGGGGCGTTCCCACAGGTTGTGTACGGAGCAGAGCCAGAATTGGGGTCAGTCCTGGCGTTACATAACACTGTTGTTGTTGTTGTTCGGTTCAACCTTTTAATTGCACAACCGCCTGCTCTTTGGAATCGTCACTTGTGTAAAGCAAGCAGCACTCTTCACTCGCAGTGTGGCGGGTCAAAAGGCACTGTGGGGTGTTTGTTTGGTCATCTTCACACGCGCAGACGCATGCAACATCCATTTTGTGCAGCCATTTGACTCCTGAACGCCAAAGACGCGAGTAATCAGATTTAATTATGATTATCTGCTCGGGCCCCTTTGTGTTTTTGCCTATATGGAGGAGGGGGGGGTGCAGTGCCATTAACCCTTTGATGCAAGCCGCGTGCATTCAGTCGACTCTGCCAGCAATTTGATTTAAAGGTCATTCTCTCCTATCGATCCGGCTTGGCGAGGGGGCGACGGAGTAGCGTAGGAATTGATCATCTAAAATAGAAGAGACGGTATTCTAGACTGTACAGACCTCTGCAGCATTTCTAATTGCCAAGTGCCCAACACACACACACACACACACACACACACACACACACACACACACACACACACACACACACACACACACACACACACACACACACACACACACTCCTCCCACCCGTGTGAATTGAAATTGGACTAATCAGATTTCTATTAAAATTGCCTTATTCCGTATAATAAGGTCAACGTGGTCAGGGCAGCGCGTGCAGGACGGCACAGTGTGTGTGTGTGTGGGATGTTGCCCATAATAATAATAGTAATAATAATAAAGTGAAAAGAGGTTAAACGAGCATGAACTTTTAAAAATCATCTCGTGCTGCATAATCCTGCTCCATCGTCGAAGAAGCAAAAGGGCAACACTGTAAACTCTGCGATTTTTTTTCTTTTAGTGAAATCAGCATTTCAATGTTTGGACCAAGAGTGCACGCGTGCAACCAGTCCGCGAGAGAGGGAGAGGGAGAAAGAGAGGGAGAGCGCGTTCATTAGTCATTCTGTTGTATGTTATGAAGGCTGAACTGTTAATGGGAGAAATGGTGTTGCATGGTGGAGATGGAGAAGAAGAAAACGAGGAGGAGGAGGAGGAGGAGGAGGAGGGGGTTGCATGGCTGCATGGCGCAGCTCCAGAGATGGAAAAGGAGAAGCATGGGGGAATGGAAATCAATACAGATTCAGGACTCGCCAGATCGGCCTTAACAATGTGGCGCAGACGCTCTCTACATCCCGATCACATACACACAGGAGAGCAGAAACGCGGAGGCGACACGTATATATATATGTGTGTGTGTGTATGTGTGTGTGCAGCTGCATGTACAGTATATCTCGTGGTGTGCAGCATGGCAAGCGTTGGCCTCTGTAGTTGCACCACAGTCATCAAAATCTAACAAATCAATCATGTATTAGTCGGCATGTGTTTCGAAATTAATATGAATTTCAACCTACGACATGCACATTTATAGACTCCTAATTTAAAGTCTGAATTCATTGAGTTTCGACCAGCGTCAGTATCACCAGCTCTGTGGGTAACGATGCAAGGCGCGAGGTGTCATCTTATGTGGTATATGAACCTGGAATTTAAGCAAGAAAAAAAAAATAGCCTGGAGGTATAACCTCAATAAAATGACCGTTGCTCTCCCCACCAGAGGATTTCAAAGGCGATGCTCCTCTTGTACACGCGCGTCTCGGCACTTACTTACAGCAAACGATGGTGCATGTGCTTAACGAACAACGAGGCTCTGAAACCGCAGCTGCACTGTTTACTCCCCTATCTTTCCCTCACACATCAATTATTAAAGAATCAATCGATCATTTCGCAGGCTAACATCAAGCCGTGTCTTCATGAAATAAATAAAAAAAAGAAATCCTGTTTTAGATTAACCTATATTCCGCATCAATCACACCTTAATGATTTATCCAATTAAACCCATTAGCCTGCACGGCTCAAATGTCCCCCCCAAAAAAGCAACATCATCCTTGGATATTTTTGTTGCTTATGTGTTCTTTTTGTGATGATCAGTGTTTTATATTGCCAAAACAAACAAACAAACAAAACCAAGCTGGAATGTTTTAAATGGAAACTCCATTTGGCTTCGTGCTGGATGCATGATGGTGTGATTGACGCGATTGTGGATTGTAATATTGATCGATGAGTTGAAGCTGTTGGGTGAAATAATGGTGTTTAGGGCCTACAAGAATGTTATTAACTATATATTGGTTTAAAAAAAAAAAAGGAATCACTGAAATGATCTGTCCTCAAAACCTAGGAAAGATGCTGCAGTCCAGTGATGGTGAATATTTCAGCACCCTGGACAGCGCTTTAAAACCACAACACTCAACATCTTTTACGGATCTATAAACTGTTATGCATGTGCCTAAATTGTAGAAATATTTTAAACTTTGAAACTGTAATACTTTCTTTGAAAATATATATTTTTTTTATCATTTTGAGGAAAAAACTCAACATTTATATTTTTTGAATTACATGTGTGATGAGGCAGCATGGCCATGCAGCTCTGAGTGGAAATATTTTCTAAGCAGCCACAGACAGTGATGGAAGGAAGTATTTGCGCAGGGAAAAGGGGGGAAAAGTGTGCCGGGGATCACCAGGTTGGCTTTAGTGCTCCTCCTCTGTGGGGCCTGTTGTAAACGGCGTGCAGTCCATTGTATCGTCAATGGAGGCCTCCCGCCCTCATCCCCAACAATGTTTATTCTCCGTGTCCTGTGGGTCTTGACCTGCACACCCTGACACGTGCCCCAGCTATTCACATGGTAATGAACCAACTGCGCTCTTTTTTTTGGGAGGGGGGGGGACCATGTCATGTCATGCCATGCCGTGGCACCTTAGTGCATTGGAAGAGAGAGACGTGGTACCAAGGTGTGGGACTAGGACTCTTTTGAAAAGATATTATCTTTGTTTTGCAGCATCTGTGTGGAAACAAATGTTAGCTGTGATGTAAACGAATGACTGTTTAACCCAATCCCAGTGGGCAAATGTGTGAGAGTGCATTAAACACACACACACACACACACCAGCCTGAACGTGATTACTGCAAAGGGTCAGCCACAGTATGCAGTACAGCGTCTCTCTTTCTTCCTTTCTTGCTCTTTTAAAACAGCTGTCCCCCCTCCCCTCCACCTCCACCTCACCCCCCTCTTCCACCACCACCTCCTCCTCCTCCCTAGCTTTCCGGCTCCAGCCTCCCCCTCTCTGCTCCGGGGGAGAGACCAATGGGAGAGAGTGCTGAGGCGGGATAATTGATAGATGCACTGGCTATCCTTATCGATCAGGCCTGTATTGACCCAACCAAATACATTGAGATGGAGTGTGGAATTCAACACAGATGCAAAGACGAATTGTTTTCATCGTTAATGCGATCTTTAAATGCCTCCCAAACCCCGGCGTTGGCCGAGTCTTTCTTACTTGTGCAGCGTTGATAATGGCACTGTCCGTTTATTTAACACTGTAGTCGACTAATGCATGTGCTTTACATGCATAACCCCACTGCCCCCCCCCCCCCCCCCCCCACTTACCCCTCACTCCCTCCCCACCATGCAGAGGTTATAGCTCTGCATATGAAGAACACAATTGATGGGAAAGCGTGTTGGGTCTTTGCCCTAGTTGCAACTGCGAGATGTTGAGCGTGAAGGACACACATTTCCCCCCCAAGCAGTGCTGTGTTTTGTTTCAGGGGGAGATTGTCGTGTGTGTGTGTGTGTGTGTGTGTGTGTGTGTGTGTGTGTGTGTGTGTGTGTGTGTGTGTGTGTGTGTGTGTGTGTGTGTGTGCAGACACTGGCATTTTCACATTAGCTAAGCAGGGCAGCTGCATTGATTTGTGTGACTGTGATGAATTTGGAATAGTAATTTGAATTTATTGATTGATGTGGCCGACCGAGTATGGCTCAGCCTCACTTTCAGCATCAAACCCCCTCTCTCTCTCTCTCTTTCTCTCTCTCCATCCTCCCATCCCCACCTCCCACTCCACTGCCCACATGCGAACAGAGGGTAATAGCGATTTTAAATGCAATAAGTAAAATGTTGCCCCGTGCATTTACATACAAGTCATCCGTCATTATGCCCGAATTAATTCACAGTCAACAACACACAGGCCGTGCTGTTTCAACGAAGGAAAACAGAGGGATGTGATTTTTATTATTTTTTTTTTTTTTAAATCTGAGCATTTACATCTGTGGCAACAAGATGACATTTAGATAAATGTGTGTGGAGGGGAAATGTACGCTGCACACCACACACACACACACACACACACACACACACACACACACACACACACATCTGTGTGCCTGTATATCTGCAAGTGTAATGTTTCACATACACATACTGAATCCATATTATTGTTTCAGAAATTTAAAAAAACAGCACAGAAGAGAATAGCAGCCAGTAGAACACACACACACACACACACACACACACACACACACACACACACACACACACACACACACACACACACACACACACACACACACACACACACACACTATCTCTCTCTCACACACACACACCTATAGTGTTTCTTAGGCCTGTCCACGCTCAAATATACAGCAGGTGTGCAGCACTGCTAAGGACTGTGCCACTCCAACACGTCAGTCGTACTGGGAGGGTTTATCCATGGTGCTGGGTGTGGAAGATATAAAACCCCTCAGCCTAATTAGCTTTAACAGCAGTGGCACTTAAAGAGACAATTGTGGAGTGTTTAAATCTTTATTTACCAGAACCCCACTAAATGCGCAAAGGAACAATTTACATGCCATTAAGTGCTTTTCAATAGGGCATTGACTGGAACTAAAATATGCCACTATATCTGCTTAATTGAACTGTTCTCTGAAATACGACACAGAAGAGCTGATTGACGTTTGGAGGCGCAGGACGCGTCTAAAAAAAGGGGGGGGGGGCTTTACACAAACATCGAGAGGGGACCCTCTCCCGTTTTAACCCCACTGCGACATTTTCATTTACGTCCTGTTAAGCATGTTGTAAGTGTTAAAGGGTTTAAGGGGGGGGGGGGGGGGGTGTGAATGTAGGTCCACATCACAGTCTGTGGGATAATCTTTGAGCTGTACGAACAGCAGCAAAGGATCAAAGAGATAAACCATTCAGGAAGCCAGAACACAGAGATACTGAGAGTTTATATTCCACATGCATGTACTCTGGAAAGAGAGAGAGCGAGAGGGGGGGGGGGGTCTCGTCCTTTGTGACAAAAATATTCCACGACAGAAAATCTAAACAGGGCCTGAAACCAACTTTGGAGACGAGATATGTTCGAGTGCAGAGGACACAACAGAGGCCAGAGAAAGACGCATCTGTCTGTGTCTCTGTCTTTCGGATCCAAATCGATCATTTATTAGTGCGCTACTCTGAAAGGGGACCCCTGGTCCTGAAGTATTGATCCACTTGGGGAGGGGGGGGGGGGGGGGGGTCATGCTCACCCGACTCTTTGGCCCAGGCCTCAGACGAGCCTCGTTTGCGACGACGCGTTTATTTGACAGGAGAAGTGGCAAAAGATTTATATCGATTTTAATTTTAAACAACAAAAAATAAAAATGTGGACTTTGGGCTGCAGACATTCCAATTTCGAAATGAATGGCTACAAGATTGAATCGCATGGTGACACATGGAGCCTGCTTTCTTTTATTTTTTCTTTGTTTGGTCTCGCACCCCGCGTGTGTTTGTCTGTGAGACTCACGCAGGACAGAAGTGTGTCCATGCCTGTGCACACTGCGTTTTACACCTCTCCTTTGTTTATAACACCTCCAGTGTTGCACCGCGCGTGTGTGTGTATGTGTGTATGTGTACTATCATGGATTGCAGCATCAATCAAAATATAGATTCCCCAAACATTTAACACCCCAACTGTCACGATGAAGTTTTTCCTCGATATAATCGACTAATAACTTCTAGTAATGTCTGTTTGAGCAGGTATTGACAGTCTCGCCACATTGACTTCTAATTGATCCCTCCACATCACTCAGGTTGGGAGCTGTCTCCTCACTCACCTGCAAGCCTGAGCGCTGACATCCGCTGGAACTCGGGCTCCTGGAGCCACTTCCACATCCTCCTGAACGTCTCCCGGCCAGACTTGAGTTTACTCCACGGTTTAGGGTTCCGCAGCAGGTCGGACAGAGTTCCCTGGGACCGGCACAAGATCCTCTGAGCAAATATGGCCTGGGGGATGCTGTAGCGCTTCAGCTCTGCCGTTATTCGCTGTGCCACCTCCTTGGTGTTTATCTCCTCCACCTGCCCTGACCCACCTCCCTGCCCGCCGCCCACCACCGTCTGCCTGTCCCGGTCTGACAACATAGACCCGTTTGCCTGAGAGTGCGGATGGCTGTGATGGTGTATGCCGTTCAAGGATGTCATGAGGCCGGCCCCGTGACCCCCGAGACCCCTGGCCAGGTGCTCCTCGCCCCGGGACAGCATGGCTGCGTGGGACTCGAATCCCCCCGAGGAGAGCATCTTGTCGTTGGAGAGGTGAGCTCCGGGGCCGTAGGCGCTGAGAGTCTGCTGGGAGCTGTGCAACGAGCCCAGGCCGTTAGACAGAGGCGACAGAGGCTGACCCATGCCGGACATGTCTTTGGGGTAGTGGCCGTACAGGTTACCCATGGAGGCGAGGCTTCGGTCGTCCCTCATCAGAGTGAAGCTGCCGCTGACGTTCCCTGCTGAGAGCCGCTGGTGCGCCGGATGATGGTGAGCATGCGGGTGCGGGTGGTGAAATTTCTCGGACACGGTGGATATGGGGGGCAGGTGTTGCAGCGGCGTCAGCGTCGTGTAGGTGCTGCTCAGGCTCATCCCGGAGTCGCAGGACATGGTCATGGCCGGATGCAAGGGGCCAGACAGCGCGTGGTCCGTGCGGTAGTCCCCGGCTCCCTCCAGTATCGAGGCCATGCTGGACACCATGGCTGACCGTCCGTGCGACACCAAGTTCCGATGCGAGGACTGGCGCGCGTGCGGGGAGTTCATTAAGTCGCTCGTTTGGTGGGAGTGAGCCACGCCGTGCAGATTTCCAATGTTTTCCATTGTAAGCTCCATTGTTGAAAATGATCTTTATTTCCACCCCTCTCTCCACTCTCGCTCGCTCTCCCTCGCTTCGCTCTCCCTCGCTCTCTCCCCCTCTCTCTCACTGTCGCTCTATCTCACACTCCTTTCCAATAAATTGTGAACGATTTCAAAGCCAAGGCATTGATTGTAGTTGCCTCCCTGCAGTCAATCCAGCATGGTTTTAAAAGATCAGGTCCTGCGCTGTAAACCTGTGCTCGGTGTGTGTGAAGGTGCCTGCGCCTGCCTGTAGAGTAGAACACCTTCGACTAAACCCACAGCGCTGCTCGGCTCTCTGTGTGTATATTGACGCGCTCGCGCTCATGTCAGGAGGAGACCGAGCCTGTGCGCATGTGCGCGCCCCCGTCTTGCATCCCCGCACTCGCGCCCTCTGTCTGGGGCCTGTCTGACGTCACTGCCCTTCATGTCATGGGTTGTTCATGTTGCACACTGGACCTCAAGACCCCCTGAAAGAAAAGAAAACAAACAAACAGCAAAAAAAAAAAAAAAAAAGATTGCATTAGACATCTGCGAAGATAACGCACACAGAAATGCAATCCTCTGCAATCCTTTCGTGTGCAACGTTTACTCTGGGATGGATAAGGAGCACTGGCTCCTTGTTTTCTCTGATAAAAAGCGCTTGACAAGGCGCCAGCAGCGCATGTGATGTCTCTGTCAGAAGTTAAATATTAATTGACATGTGTCACATCAGTCTAATAACAACATCACTGTTCATCACCGAGTGAAGCACACAGTGCTCACAGCTTTTTACGCTGTTGATCTTTTATACTCACACACTATTAAAACTGGGGTTTGTTTTTGATGTCATTTATAGAATTTATTTTTGTTTATATTCTCTTTTTTTTAGTGTGGCCACGTGCAGTTTGAACCACTTTGGTTTGACTACTTCTTGGAAAAGTGCTGTATAAATGAAGTTTATTATTATCATCATCATTATTATCATTATTATTCTTATTAGTAGTAGTATAGTAATATAGTAATGGGCCACACGGTTGGTGTAGTGTTAGAATACCCGGTCGGAACAAGGGCCTTTCTGCATGGAGTTTGCGCGCTCTCCCCGTGTGTACGTGCGTTTTTTCCGGGTTTTCCCTCTTCCTCCAACAGTCCAAACACATCCAATATGGGGATTAGGTCAATTGGACACTCTACATTGACCGTAGGTGTGAGAGTGGATGCTTGTTTGTCTCTATGTGGCCCTGAGATGCACTGGTGACCTCTCCAGGGTGCACCCCTCACCTCCTTATATGTCAGCTGGGATTGGCACCAGCGACCCTCGGTAGAAGATGATTGGATGGTTAGTAGACAGAAAACAATGAGGATATTGTTATAACATGTCTTTTTTTTCCCAAAACAGTGAACATTTTAAAGAAGAAAAAAAAACACCCACACATTTCTGTCCAACGTGTGCCATCAAGCCTCCACTTGCTGATTTTTCCATCTTCACCTTCACAAAAATGTTAGTGAACACATCTGGTCGGTTTCATTTCATCATAGCCTCGGGGCTTCGACCCCTGTTTGCGTCTCTGCTGCTCGGACTCAGGCTGTGAAAATCAAACTCTGTTATATTTCATGCCTCACACAAACTTCTGGATGAAACTTGCTGCTCCACTGACGTCAATCTAGGTCAGCAGTCCATCAGTGTCAGAGTGTGTGTGTGTGTGTGTGGATCAGGTGATGATGAGTCGATAGGTTGGTGCCTATATATCTCTGAGATGGAGCTATTTGATTTTGATTTTCTTTTTTTTCTTTTTTGGGGGGGAGAAAGGGCTGAAGAATAAGTCACCCATATATTTGATGGAAGCCTGAGCGTCTACAGAGCTAAAGTGCAGTCTATAGAGTAAATACACAGTGATAATGTTTTCTGTACACCTGTACAAGGTGGTGCATGTAATTCAATATTCCAGTCAGCTGTGGTGGTAACATGCAGCCTGTGGCTTCTCATGGACTGGCACTGATTGTATTTTTCTTTCGTGTCAAATGCTCATATTTGTAGTAACCCAGCAACCCTGTTTTTAACAGTGCAGCTTCTTCCACTTCAGTTCAATTTTAGTGAGACTGTATATTGTGCTGAATAAAAATAGATAGAGGGAGGGAAAAAAAAGCATTTATGGAGCATGGAGGAAAAACATGTTTTTACCTCCATCAGTAGCACACCGGGCTCTGGGTGGGTGGTCACTGGATGTCTGTAAATGTTTTCTCAATAATCACTGAGAATCAGATATGTCCAAACCGACCTGAACTGTATGTTTACACACAACTGCCACTTTATTAGGTACAGATGACACCTTATAGAGGAGCAGCTTCTGCTTCATGGTTGTGCGGTGATTTGAGTTAGTGTTTGTTACTGTTTTGTCTCCTCTGAACCTGTATCGACAAGGCATTTTTCCCAACAAGAGAACTCACACTAACTGGATATTTTCTCTTTTCCAGTCTGTAAATCACAGAACAGCAGTTTCTGCAGTTTCACTTCCAATAATGCCACGTTCAAAGTCACTGGAATAAGCTTTGCTTCCCCCATTCTGATGCTCAGCATCTTCATCATGTCTTAATTCATTGGATTGGCTGATTAGATATTTGCATTTAACAATATAGTGCTACACAACCAGCTGTGTTGTTTTTGTCTGTCAAATTCTGTGATCATTGACATTTGGATTGAATCAAAGTTATATAACAACAAATTACTTATCTATAAGTTGACCTCATATCACATGTGTATGTGATGCTCAAGCATGTCTTCGATAAACCAGGCCTAATATAGCGAGGTGTTTCATTATAGTGTGTGTGTTGTTGTGTATAGGGTGACGTGCTGAGTGACATCACATCACATGTTTGAACACACCTGCCTCTTTTTGAGACCCTTATAGGGACCAGTATAGTCCTCGTGGAGACCAAAACCTGGTCCCTATAATGAGGCAGAACCTCAGAACCTGAGCTCATATATGGTTAAGATTTGGGTTCTTTACGCGCGAGATCTTATAGTTTCACTATGTGTGAGAGCTCCTGGCATATGTAAAATGAGCCCATTAGGATTTCGACCCGGAGCTGGAAATAAAATAGTCTAACAATCTTGGAAGTGGCATCACTAATCATTTGCAAATTGCATAAAATAATTTCCCTGACCAGTGTTTACCAACAGTGAGGTCACGGCCATCCATAACTCCTGATCTGATAAATTGTGATATCGGTGGCCTTGGCACGCAGCTCCTCTCCCCAAAATAATGACCCTAAAAAGTGTGTCTCTGCTGATTGCCAACGAGGGATTGTGGCTTTTGGCTTGTGCCATCAGGAGAACAGCAGTGTCCGCTTGGGTTAATGTCCCTGTATTGATCCCAGCAACCACTGCTATCGAAAATGAATTACCGAAGCCCGCACGGCAGCGAATCCGTCATCTGTGCTCAGCCAGCCGGCCACAGCAGCTTATTGGTCGCGGTGGTGATGGATGTTAACTTTCATTGCTGGCTCCCCGCTTCTAATTCACCAGGGTTTACAACCCAAAACAACGCACCGCAAAGTTTTATACTTTCACCAAGTACTTGTGAACTCCATATCAGGATCCCACCTTTTTTTTATTTATTATATTTTTTTTTATTTATTTATTTATTTATTTATTTATTTATTTATTTATTTATTTATTTATTTATTTATTTATTTTCACCATGCATGCAGGGCGATGCAAGAACAACATGGTCAACACGGTGCGAGCTAGTGATCATTTCAATCAATCTTGTTTTCTTCTCCTTTCACGAGGCTTAATCAGCAAACCAAAGAAACAAATAAATAAATAAATAACATTTCAAATCCAGATATTTCAGCCCCCATTCCCATCAAAAGACAAATCCATGCATGCGCCTGCAGCTCAGTTTTAATTTGTATTTTAATGTACTGTTTTCGAATACTTAAATAAGCATATCCTATGGCAAATACAATATGAAATATTAACCGGGTCAATATCTGCGGTGTGACTCGGGCGACGCCGCAGAGACTCTGTGATTTATTTCACATTAGTAACAGCGGGCCAGGTTGGCATCGACTTCACGCACGCGCACACACACACTCCAGTGATTGTGCTCTAATGTATTTATTTATTTAACATATCCTTTAAACATATAAACAACAGCAACAAAAGAAACTATTAATAAGTGTCTGTTTTTCCCATATATGACTCATGGTGACATGGTCACTTTTATTTTGAAAGTCACCACAGCTCGCACGAGGCCCAGAGCATTTTGTTTTTTATCTTTAAGCACTGCTGTCGTTTACTGATCAAATAATCGATACTGAACCCGGAGCTGCACGCGCTCAATGCATTTCTGAAGGATCGATATGGTGCCAAAAAAAAAAAAAAAGAGAAGCTTTCTGCTGAAATGCTTTAAGTTAGGTGTGTGGTGTTAGGATATGTGTTTGACCTGCAGCCTCAGCAGTTTCATTACAGGAAATGACCGCAGAGCACTCAACTTAACAGCTCAAAGTAGTAGTATTATTACTACTACTCTTTATTATTGTTGCTGTTATTATTAATTGCAGCCTTATTTGTTTTATTTTAATAAAAGTCTTATATATAGTGCATTTTATCCAAATAATAAACTAACATTTTATTTATTTAATTGTATTTATTTCACAATTTGTTTTTTATTTATTTATCATTTAATCTACTTGGTGTCCATTAAACTCTGAGAGGTGTTTCTGTTTGGCCAACTCTCTCCGTAAGCTTGTCCATTTCCGCGGGAATCACTCGATGGAGACAGACTAATCTTTTCATGACTTCTTGAATGACTCCGCGGCTGATGCATCACACTTAATGTATTCTAAAGTATATTTACTTGAATCTGGCTATTGGCAAAAGTTAAGTAGCAGTGTTTAGTAACGTCGCATTGATCAAGCCTCAGAGCAAGTCGGTGGGACGGGGGCCCTGTGCTCCTCATCATCATCATCATCATCACACACACACACACACACACACACACACACACACACACACACACACACACACACACACACACACACACACACACACACACACACACACACACACACACACACACACACACACACACACACGGATGTGGCCTTGTTGGGAAAAACAGAGCTGCCTTGTTTACCTATAGGGCTCTAGCCCTGTGTGTGTGTGTGTGTGTGTGTGTGTGTGTGTGTGTGTGTGTGTGTGTGTGTGTGTGTGTGTGTGTGTGTGTGTGTGTGTGTGAGAGAGAGAGAGAGAGATATGTGAGATTCATTTATATATTTATTTTTCTCACTAAAACTCCAGTTAACATTTTCTTTAAATCACCATGTTTGTGTGTGTATGTGTGTGTTGTTGTTGTTATTTACCTTTAAATCCTGCCTAAAGGGTTAGAATTAAGTGTAGGTTAAGGGTTAGAGTTAGACATTTAGTTGTGATGGCTTGTGTGTGTGTGATGTGTGATATTTTAAATAATTGTTTAACTCACTGAAACTCCAGTTATTTTTATTTTTATTTTGATCACAGTGTTTGTTTGTTTGTGAATTAATTTTCAGTATATTGTATTAGACTTAGGGCTAGAATTAAGGGTTAGGATTAGACAGTTAGTTGTGATGTCTGGTCAGAGAATACATTAGGTCAATGAGTGTCCTCACTAGAGTGCTGTACAATAATTTTATTATTATTATTATTTTACTCACTGAAACTCCATTTAATTGTGGATCAGTAATATCTTATTTTAATCACCGTATGTGTGTGTGTGTGTGTGTTCTTACCTTTAAATCAGGTTCATTCTCTTCTTCTTCCCTGTTTTAATGTCACCAGACCTTCTAACTCGGTCGCTTTGCCTTTAAACATTTCCTAAAGTTTCAATAAGCTTCAGGCCAAATCAATGTCACCCAGCCTTTTGAATGTTGCGTGTTTTGTCGCCTTAAATCTTTAAACGGCAGCAGCCTCGTGTTAGAGCAGCGTGATTCACAGCAGCACAGAAAAACCTCAAACCTTCAAGGCCTTAAAGAATCAAACTCCACTGTTTGTAGAGCGTTTGCCTGCAGTTTGTTAAGGAATTAGCGTGTTGCCATAGATTATTATTTTTTGGTCGCATTTGCATTTGAAAGCGCGCTGCAATAGAAGGGGCCGTGGTTGATCAATAGCCCTGGTGCCTTCATCGATCTATCCGCAGTCTGATCGATTGGCAGGAAGAATTGGACGCACATCTCCTCTGTGCTCTTGGTTTCACTCAAAATGAAAGTCAGCTTATTTAGAAATAGACACTTAAATGCAGCAGGTCATGAGCGTGGAGCTCTAAAAATGTTTAGGACGATTTAGGCCTGGCGCTTCCTGCTGAGACTAATCAATAACTAATACGGTAAGAACATTTTATATTTACATGTAAGATGTATGTACAATATAGTCATTAATTTGTGCGTAAAATACAAAATACTATTTAATATGTTTGTAAAAAATTAAATAGTGTAATTTCCACTGTGTGTTGTTTTTGGATGTTTTGTTAAGACGAGAAAATGAATAAATAGTTTGTGATAAAGTGATACATAAAATAACTGACTCTTGATTTAGGTTTAATATCAGTTATATTAACTAATCTATTTGTATCAGGACAACAAAAAAAAAGGCCTAAAGGGCACATCTTAAAATAAATATATATTTGTTATTATTAATTTTTAATATTTCAAATATGCATCCCTTAAAAAATAACCTCTTAATTCCAGTGGGACTTTAAAAAAAAAATATATTATTATAAAATCTGTAGGAAAAAAAAGTTGTATAAATGTTGCAGCAACAACAACATCCTGTCCCTTATGTCACTGAGGCCTCTCGTCTTTATTTCTTGCACAGCTGTCCACGAAACAACCGCCACCGCAGGTGCGATCACGTGATGTCACTCACGCCAATCAATAGGCCCCCACTAATCATGAGCACATTCAATAGCGTTATTGATCTGATTGGGTGGGATCACTGAATGTTATACAGATTAACTTGTGTGTTTTTCGGGTCAACTTCAAATCCTGACAAAAGGCCCCGAAGTGTGAACGAGACGATCTGTGTGACTGTTGTCAACACACGTGACAAACACAAAGAAAGACACCAGACCCACTTGTGTCTTCTGGATTGTTATTTATTTAAATATATAGTATATAATAATATAATGTAGTATCTATCTATCTATCTATCTATCTATCTATCTATCTATCTATCTATCTATCTATCTATCTATCTATCTATCTATCTATCTATCTATCTATCTATCTATCTATCTATCTATCTATCTATCTACAGAATTATGTACAATTGTACATGTGTTTCTCTGACTATTTGAAGTACATGTTTGCTGCCATTACTTCCCGGCTGTTTTTTGAAATTGTACTAAATAAGAAGTTATATATATACTTTTACATAACAGCCAAACACACAATTGCATGATATTTGTCAATTGTCAACGTATATAGGCAAATATACAGTACACAGATATACAGATAAAGACAGCCTCCATATTTGACACAATCCCTCTTTTTAAAGTGTGTGTCTGTGTGTGTGTGTGTGTGTGTGTGTGTGTGTGTGTAGACATTTTGTGTGGACATGATGGCCTTGTGTGGCCCTCACAAATCTATTTTTTTTTTGGGTTAGGGTAAGACATTTAGTTTAGTTGAATGTTGTACAAGAATATGAGCGAGTGAGATTTGTGTGTATATATAGTGTGTGTGTGTGTGTGTGTGTGTGTGTGTGTGTGTGTGTGTGTGTGTGTGTGTGTGTGTGTGTGTGTGTGTGTGTGCATTTATTACCGAATGGCATCACATCAAAACAACTTAAACCCAAAAGATCGAAAAGACCCTTCCTCCATAATGAACTGGCTAAATATAGTTTAAGGAGATTTAGCCAATAATATAATTCTTTGCAACACCGACAAAGTTGATCAAAGTGATCATATGATCAAATGTAAATGCATGCCCATCACCTTCGGGCCTCTTATACATTTATTCTGCTTGATAGATTCCAGATTAGAACGATTATAGATTGTAATGTGTATGTGTTATCTCACCAGCTTGTTAAGAGCATTACTTATTGTTCTTCTCCGCCTGCCCTCCTGCTTTTAAAGCACACAGCTTTTTCCCCTCTTAAGCACTGCTAACGCCGGATTTATTGGGCTTAAAGAATAGCCTACACATCTTCCTCAAAGGGGATCAGACATTAAGTGTAGATCAAAAGGATAAAGTCTTAAAAACAGAATAATGCTTCTTCCACAGCTCTTATTCTTATTCCCTTAATGCCGGGATTCTAAATGGAGTTTTGTTTGAAATAATATTCATGCACCATGCTTATTTTAATGGCTAGAGGGGTTTATTTTACTCCCAGGCTTTTATTGTATTAATTTTCCCAAAAATCAGAGAGTTGTTTTAATTATATGGCATAAAGAACAAAGCTCTTATAACTGTAAATCTTAAAATGTCTTTGTGAGCCAAAATACCCTGAAGGTTGTCCTTTTTTAAAAATTCTTTTATTCCATGTTTTTGGGGACAAGAGAGGAGGCATAGACTCATATGAAGACCATGCAGGATCACACCACTATCTGCTTTTTTTTGTATTTCCAGGGTGTGAAACAATGACACAGCTTCAGCTGGATTTGTAACTTTCAAAAGCACAGAGCAGAAGCAGTGACTGAGTCATACGAGCCCTCATATTAAACATTATGTTGGTGTGCTACATAGGCAGCAGATATTTCTTTCTTGATGGACTTTGGGATAAAATGTGAAAACTGTCTCTGCCAGTATCGTTTTGTTATCCTGGAAATGTTCTTTATATTCATCAGACATAAAAAGACACACTCTCTGAAAGCAAAACATGTATCAGTCAGAATAAATGTGGAATCAAGTACAAGTGGATGTTGCCCACCGCCCAAACCACCAACCGCTCAAACATGCCCCTCCACCAACACCGCCCCATCCTTCCCCTTGTGCAACTCCCACCCTCCACACCCGATAGAGCACCCGTTGCTAAGCGACAGAGGGAGAGATAGATTGAGGAGACATAGTCGATCAATTCTGCAGAGGGAGAGAGAGGGAGTGAGGAAGGGAGGCAAGGAGGAGAGAGTGAAAGGAGGGAGGGAGAAGGTTAAAGAAAGAAAGGAAAGGAAAAGGAGGAGAGAATGTAGAGTGATTGCGGTTGACTTTAGGCTCCGGTTGGGGCTGAAGATGCTCTTTGAAACATCTATCTTTGTTAACTGTATCTTGCCTCGGAGAATAAATCCATCTCTGCAGCTGTCCACCCTTCCATCTTTGTCCAAGTGCTTTACTTTAATACTTTTATCACTACAAATTACAGTCCACACAAGCAGCCTGTGTTTAATATTCCCTCACTCAAAGGAGAGTTAATTGTATATTGCATGCACTCTTTCTCTCCAGCTCTCTGCTTTTCTCCATTTGTCACTGCTGCACACATACACCCACAAACACACACACACACACACACACACACACACACACACACACACACACACACACACACACATGCAGATGTGTGGCAATACCACATGGCTCTGTGTGTGTGTGTGTGTGCGTGCAGAGCTGGGTGTTGAGCGTATCGACTGAGTATCGATCCCACCACTCACCTCCCTGCAGTCAGCTCTTGTCCTACATAGCATGCCCTGTCTGATTTCTCCCTTAATGGCTTTTATCCAGCTCCAATCTTTATTTAAACTGAAAAGTAGGAATTAGCATCCACTTCTATCCGAGTCTCTCTTACCTTTTCTTTTCACTGTCATCTTGAACTGAGTATCGGCGAGCACTGGTCCACCGAGCCCTCTCACTTCCTCCCGTGGCTATGATTGCCTTTTCCCACTCAGAAATGTACAGTGCAGTGTGTTACTTGCACTCATTCTTGCGCTTTACTGTTGTGTGTATTTTTAAATATCATTATATTCAGATAAAATACAAACAATTATGATGATCTCCATAACCAATTAATCTGATGAAAACTTTAATAATACATTCATTGATTCAGAGGTTACATCTCCAAAATACCAGCAAATGATAGCCAATATCCTTCAAATATGGTTTTAGACCAATAGTCAAAATCAAATAATAAAATAAATTTTATTCTAAATAATAATACAATCATATAAGGGAAAAAATAATGCACGTCTTAATTTATTTCTGTCTTTTTCTTGTAACAAAATGACAAAATTGTTTTTTGTTGCATTTCAATTAATCAATTGATGTTCACCTGTTTATAGATCTATCATAAAACATTAGCCACATGTCGATAGTTTTGCTATAAATATCTTTGCTGTCCATAGAAATTTTTCTATAGAACTAAAATCAGGCATCAGTGTCTGTTGTCTTTCTTACCACACCATCATGTATGAGACTATATATATATATCAAATTACTCGCTTAAAAAATGAACCTACCCTTTCACTAACTGATACTTACTGTATCTGTTGTATTTCAATGAAATGTCATTAAACAATCATAAATGGGGCCATTAGACAACTGCAGTTATTAGTCCCCACCTTGCATTGTCATGACAACGGCCCTCAAAATGAGCAGCGCTCATTCTGCACAGACTTCTCTTCATATTGATGGTCTTTCCTTATTGTGATCAGTCAGCCACAGCCTGGGGAGGAACCCTCCGCATGCCGTCATCCCTTTCGATTTGATTTGATTTGTTGCTCATAGAGGGAAGTGATGGGAGAGACTCTTATCTTGGCCGAGCAGAAACAAGCCATACCAAATAAGACACATCAGACTATCTGTGCTGGCACACACAATGGGGATTAATTGATCCTCTAATACCACAGATAAATCAATTCCTTCCTTCCCCCCCGAGCTCTCTGGCCAATTGGACGGCCCTGCCATTTGATCAACAGAGCATCTCTAGCCAATAGGAGGAGAGTTAGAGGTTGAGTGACAGCGGCACAGAGGTGAGCCTGGAAAGAGGTTAGAGAGAGAGAGAGTCAATCAGAAAGCCATTGGTTGCAGGAGTGAATGTGAGGACTGTAGAGCAATCCTGGGAGAGCACAAACATGCACAGAGGTGGAGTAAAGCAGCATGACGAGATATTAATAGCATCACTGTTACTGCACAATAAGAGCGACTTCTGTTTGGTAACGCTTGACACTTACATTATAGAAATAATCATGATGACAGAAAACATGTTCTGGACTTTTAAAATATATGTAAGCATGTTAGTTCGCCCCGATTTGTACTAAAAACAGTTTTAATGACAAGAAGACTGAGGTTATAGCATTCGGCCCAGGCAGCACCTTTACTGGCCCATTTTCTCAGTATGATAAGGTTCTTATTGGACATCTTAGAATATTTCAACAGATAATTCAAAAACCCACACACTCTAAAGGTCACCCCTTGCTTGTACCTTGTTCTTCATTGTGGCCTCAGTGTAGACAATCTTACAAATGTGCGTTAGAACACAAAGCCATTTTATTTAATGTTGTTTTATTCCATTCACGTTTTATTTATCATGCACCAGTTTGACGTCAAACTTTGCTCCGGACAAAGGGAGTAAAAGAAAAAAGAAACCCCCAGCGCTGGATAAAACCTTCCATCCAGGAAATAAAGAGAGATCATAGGAGGAAAGATTGTGAATGGAATAAAACAGGCCTGCATTTTTTTTATGATAATTGGAAGGTTGCCATGAAAAATGTCCAATCTGCAGTTAAATAGGAAAGGACATCCTTATTTTCTAATTCAATGTTCATGTTGTAATCATTCAAACCCGAAATTAACCAGGCCTTGTCTTGGCTTGGGTTATTTTTTAAACTTCAGTTTAGAAAAAGTGGTTTCAATCCAACTTTTAGCTTTTATGTTCAAAAATAACAGCTTTGCACAGTACAGAATCTGCCTTCCTCAAGGCAACCAATTTTTGGATTTATTCCCATACCGTCCCTATAGATAATTACACATCCTCTACAACTCATCACCGATGGTGTACCACAGGGTTCTAGTTTAGGGCCACTGTTATTTTCCATGTGACACAATATTTCCTTTTCACTGCTACTTGGATGGCACAGATATATACAGTATATATACCTGCCACTGAGACCTGATGACCTGGTAGAAGCCTAGCTGCTGTATCTGAATGTCTCAAAAATATCAACTGCTGGATGGCACAACACTTCCTTCAACTGAACAACTCCAAACAAGGCCAGCAGTTTTACTACAAATAATCTTGGCCCTCTGTCTCTTCAGTCAGAAACCTTGGTGTTCATTCGGATTTTACCTTCAACAAAGTGCTGGCTAATTGATTGTAGGAAGACTCAGAATTGTGTGTTTAGGTCTGAAATGTATAGCTCAATGAGAAAATACCTAATACTAATACTAGTCACAGAGGCATTATTTATACTGGGACAAGAACAGGAGTCCAATTAAACAGTGAAGTCAAACTACAACTATACATGAAGCGTAATGACAATGGTAATAGCATGGTCTTTTTTTGCAATTAGAAAGTAATGGCAATAAGTTTGGCTCAATACAAAATCTGATACATTTGCAATATCACAGCCTTCTTTATCCACTGATACCATGATCACTGTCTACTGATACCGATATCTGTCCTGTATCTATATCAATATTACATATTTGAAACGACTTGGGTGTTAATAAGACATCTGTTCTCATTCATTGACCACTGATCAATTTGAAAACCAGCCATGATGTCACAGGAATCTGAACACCAGTTTTGAAGCCACAATAATCACAATTTGGCCACAATGTTGACAGTTTGCCAAACCAAAGTTCACAGATGTCACCTTCAACCAGGCTCCTATATTGGACAATACCATCTGTCAATCACACGGGTATCCACTCACATGGGCCATGCTTTGTCTTCTGTTTTCCTCTAATTTGGTACATAATTCACAAAATCAACACCTTGTGCTGTTGAAGAAGACATGAAACTATACCAACTGAGACCAACTGAGAATTAGACTAATCTTCCCATAGACTTCTATTTGGTTTTAGGAAGAACCTGGAAGACTACAATATTATAAAAAAAAAAAAATACTATTCAAGTCTATATGCTTTACATTAACATTTGGTATGTTTATATCTAAACATGTAAATCCAATTGTGTCAGACTGAAAACAGACTTTTAAATTTTTTTTAAAGGTGCCATATGTAAGAATGTGGCCAAAAACGGTTACTACATTCAAATTCAAAATACCAAGGTCTTTTAGGTTTCGTTTTCTGACGTAACTGGCAACCCGTGGTTGCTCGGGAGCTGAGACTCTACTGACTGCAATGATTGGTAGACGGCGGTAGGTGGCGCCACATGCCAAAACATGATTTCAAAACATAAACATGATTTGCAGTCTGCAAAATATTTTTTTTTATGCAAATATTTAGGCTGTACTGTTGTTGTTGGTGAGTTCAGTTTGTTATATGAACATTATTCCTGAGTCTCTGTGACATATTAGGAGGATTTTATGGCCAGTTGCTTTAGATTTATTACATAATGCATCTTTAAAAAAACCTATTAAAGTCCATATTCAGTAACATTTGGTATGTTTATATCTAAACATGTAAATCCAATAGTGTCAGACTGAAAACAGACTTTTACATTTTTTTTAAGTTTATTTTTATTTTATTTTATTTTTTTAATGTTGTGAAGCAAATTACGACTGAATGTACGTTCAATTGGACTCAAAGTGGCCTGCATGCCTCACAGTAGCAGGAAAACAGAAGAAGACAAACATGATGAAATCCATGGCCTAACTATAGCTATTATATATAGTATTGTATTGTTTCGTATAGTGCTTATACTGACACAAAAACAGTCCAATTAAACGGCATTGTTTAAACATAGTCCGACTTCATTGTGCATTGAAACGCAGTGATCGTGGTAACAGTACGGTCATCAGTCAAACATATAGTATTTTGCATCATAGAAACAACTCGGTTGTTACCGCAGGCTAAAAATATAATACTCTGACTGTGTGGCAGACATTTGGAGCCCTCACTCACTCCCTCGTCACATCATGGAAATCTCTCCTTACAGCATGTTGCCTTTGTTTAGTGAAGCATTCATGTCATATTAAGGATTTACAAATCATATCGGATTTCATTTCTATTTCCAATATCTGAGTCAGTGATTTTGGCTCGTGTCAAACAGCCACAGATAGAGTATCCTTTGGCTCATACTGAGTAATAACATCTTATTTCTATCATAATCACCTAGTTTTAGCTCAATATTAACAATCATTTATAATAAATCTAACCTTATAATAAGGGTAATTATACATTTTGATATTAGATACAAGATATTAGCTGAATATTAGCATTGTATCACTGTAATATTATTATTACACTATTATCATTTTTATTACCATGATGGGAAGTGCATGATATAGAAGAAAGAATTATCCAAATATCATCTTTGATGAGTAAGTTGTTACTGTACTGCAACGTAAAGACCTTAAAATACGATTAAGGGGATCATTTGAGTTTGTTTTCTGATTTCTCAGATGAAACATCCTTTAAAAGAAAAGCATCACCCACACGCATGTTTGCAATCGACTGCACCGAGCCTATAATCTCTGGTCAAGACATCAGCCATTTTCTCACAGTTACCCCATCTTATCTCCACCTGTGTTTGATCCATCTCCATTAGACACCCTCTTATACGGCCCCGCCATCATTCTCACTCTTTCACTTACTTCGCGTGTCCCACCCAATCTCACTCCTTATCAGCACCTCAGCATTTCCGTCTTTCCCACAAATACCTTTTTCCTCACACAGCTCATATAATAACAGGCTAAAAATATGCCTCCTTTTTTTTTTTTTTTTTTTTCCAGTATTGATTTTGCCCGTAGCATTGTCTATGGAGGGAGTGAGAGAGAGAAAGAGAGAGATGGGGGAAGTAGAAGTAGAAAACAACTGGGAAAAGAATTACTTTCTACATATGTGGTAATGCTATCACCTCTCCAGTATTACTTAAGCAGAGAACCGTGCTTTACCTCAGCGCAATACCTTTCAATTAAAAGGCAAATGTGTTTACTGAAGTCTTCTCTCGGCCACTTTCACCACTCAGCATCGCAGACCACCACAGCACTTGCACACTGTGTGCATTTAATAATAACCCAGTGAAATTAGAGAAACCTTACCATTGCAAATATGTTCCAGATCAGCTTTTCAGGGGAAATGGTTGGCTCTTTTGGCACTAGTGTGTAATGGGAATGGAGAGAGCTGATCAATAGGCTATTGATCGTAGCTGGCCAGAGTCTGGGGAATTGAGAGTGAGAATAGAGGGGGAGTTAGGGTGGGGGTTGGCTCCAGGTTGAATTTTTAAAATGCTCTATTTCAGAGATGACAAATAGTCTATTTGAAAAGAGGGAAACAAAGACAGGAAAGAGGCAGAGAGAAAGCGAGCGTCATAAAGAGTGCCTCTGCTTGTTGTTGCTCTGCAAGCTGAGATCTCCGTTTCCCACAAGTTTTGGACGGGAGCCGCTCAACTACAAAGACAAAGGGAGCAGGGACTTCTCAGGCTACAGTAGCCTGTGTGTATATTCTGTCTGTTCGAGGAGGAGGAGGAAGAGAGAGGGGGGGGGATAATATTAAAAAAAAATCCTTCTGATCTTGAATACTGTGCTGTAAAGGGAGCACATGAACAAATGATTTACCACCAGAATGAATCCTGCGACTGATATTACATCTAACCTCAACAAATCTATAATCAAGCTATACATCTGCACAGATCATATATTCTGGGTTTTACAACACGGGTCTTGAGTTCTGAATATTTGCCAATATCTGCTTTTAAAATGAACCATATTCAATACCTGAGTTTGCATGCAAAGGCACCCACATAAACCTCAGATATATATAACTATCATCTACAAGTGCAGCCATAGTGCGGCGTAGATGAAATATGATTTTACTCCCCGTGCGAGGGTAAACCGGGCAGTTTTACTGGAGGCCTCTAACCCACAGCGGGGCAATATAATGACTGCTTATACTTCTTTTAAGACACTAAAGAGAGCAGGAAGCATTTGTAATCTACAGTATGTAAATCCTGAAACCCTTCCACACAAAATAGATTGTGCAGTCGATAAATGTGGCAGGTACAGTGTTAGATGTAGTAGAAGTCGTGTGCATTCGCAGTCATCTTTTACATTTTTGTATCCACACGTTTGTTCGCAGACATCACAGTTCATGGCAGTGTTTTGCACTCAGCATCTTTTTCTTCAGGTAATTTGTGATTGTGTTCTTCTCCCGGATCAAAAATGCAGATCATGGTTAGGTTAACTGGGACTGAGGAATAACCAGTGAGTGTGAATGGTTGTTGTAAACTGGTGACCTGCCTGCAGGGTTTAGCCTGATTCTTGACCCTCACAGCATAATCAGGGATGGATGGATGGATGATGGACAGATGAGCGGATGGACAAACAGTCAGAGAGATGAGGGGGTGAACGGAAGCAGCAGGCTTCATGTGGAGGTTGTGGAGTTCTTTGTGGTGATGACAGGTGATTGACACTTCAATCTACATTAACAAGATTTAAAGCACCTGGAAGTACACATTCCAGCAATGTAAAGCATTTAATATGCTAATATGATTGTGATAAGAGTTCTTTATCTTCATTTGGGTGTACAAACAAAACAGAATAGTTGTTCCCTTTCTGTTCCTCTAAAGGTCCAGTGTATAACATTTAAGAAGGTTTATTAAAAGAGGTGTTGAATACACTTAAGTATGTTTGTGTAAGTGTATAATCACTTTACAATAAGAGATGTTTATCGTATAACGTTAGAGTAAAAGCCGCTGTGACCAATCCATGCAGCTTTCACATCGGCGCAACGTATGTCGTCGTGAAAATTTGCCACTGTTATTTTTCCAGATTGTGGTCAGAGCAAGTGTTGAAGATGACGTACCGTCCAAACAGTTAACGCAACATCAGACCGCTTCATTGTTTGTTTCACAAAATCAAGTTCTTTTTAATAATCGAGAAAAAAAAATCATAATTTTCCTACACATCGTGCTTGATGTGCATGGTACGTCATTTGCGTCCAAATTATTCGTCTCGTTTATTCCCAATCTGATCCGGTGTGCAAAGACCTTGAGTCTTTTATATGTACTTTAGGCAAGGCCCTGCGTCCATAGACCCGAAGCTTACATTAACGAAGAAGGAGGAAGTGGGAGATAGATTGGAAAAATGGAGAGAGTTGTGAAAGTGTTCACACCCTTTCTGCTACGTGAAGGCCACCGTACATCAATAATGCTCTAGGAAAAGGGAGGGGGTGAGCGGAGGACCTTTAGATATCATTAATTTGTGCACATTGTATCTTTAAGACAGTTTAAGATCGAGTCATATGAGTCATATGAGTCATATGATCTGTAAACAAAACAGAAATATGTTGGTTTTTCTTGGTCTTCACATATTTCGGCTTGTGTGCAAAATAAAATGCTTGTTAAAAGGTGACAAACAACAAGATAAAAAAAAAAAAAAAAAAAAATGTAATTAAAAAAAGTCATCATTATAGTCCCGTCTTCTAAATACTCTACAGCACTATTTATAAACTGCATGTACAGGCTTGTATACATGGGGAAGCGAGCTGGAATCATTACTTCTGAAGGCTTCCCGACTCAACTGCGGGCAATGGAAAGCAGTTAGAGCACTAGTCTGTAAACACCCCAGAGAGGAACCTATACCTCAGTAAAAATTCAGCTGTAAATAATGTATTGAATGCAAAGTTAAGGTCCACAGGGAGATGTAGATAGGCTCATTACTCTTTTAGTTTGCTGCTCTTTTACGTAGTCTACACAGCTCTCAAAAATCGACTCCAGATGCTGCCTTTCTCTGTTTTGATTTAAAGATGCTTTTACCTGCGGATATTGTTATGGACATAGGCATTGTGTGTTTTTTTTTTCTTTTTTTGCACATTGCCCTGAGGTTTGAAAGCTGTTAACCCACCCACATGGTCTGTGCCCTTTTAAGGTTGGTAAGTGCACATATGTGTGTGTGTGTGCATGTAAGAGTGTGTGTGTGTGTGTGTGTGTGTGTTATCTGTGCCGCCAGTTGAAGTGAATGTGTGTGTGTGTGTGTGTCCTGTCCGGGATGCATTGATCTCGAAGCAGGATGTCAAACATTTTAACGCCGATCTTGTCCTTGTTATTGCCTCGCACAGCCAGGTTGTTAATGCATTAAAAATCGTTTGTCCCTATCTTTCCAAACTTATCTCACCCTACTGCCCAGAGCAACACAAGAATACCCCTCCATTGTAACGTACACTGCCGCCGCCCCTCCTCCCTCCACCCTCTGGTTTTAACCGTGTCCCTCCATCCTCAGTCTCAATCAATCTTTACGACACCCGGTTGCATCTCTCTAATGTTTCTGGACTTGACCGTATCCTCGTTCAAAAATTCTTAATTAAGCCTGTTCTGTATGTTTACCGTTGGGCAAATTACAATCTGACAGGGCTAATAAAACAACACTGGCTAGAGAAGGCCGAGAGGAGCATGTGCTCCGACCCTTACCTCCCTGTCACCTGTCTCTATCTCCACCTCAGCTTATCTCCCTCCATCCCCACCTCTTCATATCTCCCTATTTTCTACCTCATGGGTTTTGAGGAGGAAAGGGAGGGGACGCGAGAGAGAGAGAGAGAAGCAGTAGTTTGGCACCAGTTGGTCAGGATCTTACATCCATCGTTGTCAACGCGACCATTTGTTTTAAATATTCACATGTCATTACACTGACATTTCTTGGTAATACCACTCAACCTACGCGCTTCTCATCTCTTGATTATGAAGATTCATGAACCTGCCTGCCTGCATGTCAACTCTCGCAGATGTGAGTCATACATCTCCGTTCACATCAGCATTTTTCTTCATTTAGGTTATTGACTCATGCAGCGGTTTTCACGTTCTACAATCTATAGCCCACACGGTGTGCGAGTTCCATCTCTATTTTTGTGTAACTTTTGTCAGGTCACTTGAGAATTGCCATTTGCTTGATGCTAAAGCGAGATGGAGGCCACGCGGGGGCCATGTCGTCAGTATCTTCCCGGCTGCTTGTGCTCAAAAATAAACAGTCTGAACCCAGTAGTGCCAAATGAAATGACCTTCGTCTTGTAGTACACACATAAACATTATGAAGAACAACAGCAGTGATGGAAGAAACTACAATACAAATATGTTTTTGTTTATCAATCCACACTGACTAACCCTATGTGCTGTTTTACTAAAACCACACCCCATGCACACTTGATAGACACCACTCTCTCACAATGCAATGCACAAAAGTAATCTACGGTTTAATTGACTGTGACATCCCAAGGTTGCCACTGATTGGTGTCGTGTGCAGTGCATACTGTGTTGTAAAATGTCCTGCTCAAACAAACAATGAAATAATGTTGTCGTTGTTTTTTGTCTTAAAGAGTCTGGTACACGGGGATATACACTACTTTACATAATTAGCTTGCAGTTTGGATTTGGACCCACACTTTATTCCTTAAATAAACACCAACATTACAACTCATCCCAGTAAAAACTGACTCTGCTCCATTGCACAACAGCACAATGTCTCTTCATGAGATTAATATTAGTATATTAGTCAGACTACTCTCTCCCCTATGTCATTGCACCTGATCCTATGGGTCATTCATTCTCTCACTTTTTGCACTATTTTCTTTACATACTTTTGTACACTTATTTATGTTGAATTCTTTTCGTGTATTGTATTTTGCTGCTGTGCTACAACAATTTCCCCTTGGAGATGAATAAAGTATTTCTATTCTATTCTATTCTATTCTATTAAGTAAATACAACTAAACCAACCCAAAGCCTATAGTGTTCAAGTACAACATTCCCATTATATGACATAGTCAGTGAAAGTAGGGCTGGGCGATATATAGATATATTTTTAAATGGGATATGGAATTATATCGATTAGTTCCTTATGGAGTTTTAATTTTAAAAAAAGTACTGCTTTTGTCATACAGTTTACATTTTATTATATGAACAGCTGGTAATTTATCCACAAACCAGGTGAAGAAACCTGTGTTTATTATTTTTTCACTTGATTTTCCAACTGTACTGAAATAGCCGGTTTTAATAAAACCACTTGTGACATGTCATATTTGGCTCATATTTGACTGAACGTTTAATTTCACAGCTCTCACTTTGCAGAAACAATATCGGTATATATCATATATCGATATTCAACCTAAATATATCGGTATATGACTTTTGGTCCATATCGCCCAGCCCTAAGTGAAAGTTGAACTTCCACACATTATATGTACAGTGGATGCATAATACTTCCAGAGCAGCTGTCTATACAAAGTCATTTTCCCATTTAAAAATAGCAACATATTGTTCTATATTATCCAAAGTAACATGATCTATAGGTCACAGGCTCATAGATTTAACATTATGCTACCCTTGGTTTCAGCATGTGTGGAAGTCAGAGGCTCTTTCGCGGGTACACATCTTTCTGCTAATACTTGGGGACAAAATATATGTGCATACTGATGGCTGTAGAGGATACTCGGTGAAATCCTAGCACGGAGATGGAGGATGTGGGGTGAAGTGAACCCAGTATGTAAAGCAGCTCTAGTTATTTGTACCTTTTCCTTTTTCCTCAGCAAACCACAGATCCATCATACGCCTCGGACGCACAATAGCCAATGACTCCGTCGCCCCCTCGGTGCACACCTCACACTGCTGCCGTCAGGCCACAGATACTGTATAAGACAGGGATGCACTTAAAGGCGCCATAATAAGAATGTGGCCAAAAACGGTTACTGACGTAACTGGCAACCTGTGGTTGCTCGCCAGCTGAGACTCTACTGACTGCAATGATTGGTAGACGGCGGTAGGTGGCGCCACATGCCAAAACATGATTTCAAAACATAAACATGATTTGCAGTCTGCAAAATATTTTTTTAATGCAAATATTTTGTCTGTACTGTTGTTGTTGGTGAGTTCAGTTTGTTATATGAACATTATTCCTGAGTCTCTGTGACATATTAGGAGGATTTTATGGCCAGTTGCTTTAGATTTATTACATAATGTACCTTTAATATTGTATAACACTAACCTGCACAGAGCTGGTCTGCTCTTTGTGTCTACTCTGCATGTTTGTTTTTATCTATTTTGTAGCTGCTGCGTGGGACTATAGAGGGTAGACTATCAGTGTTATGTGTGAATGTGTTCTAAATTCCGTACATGACTGCACAGGCTGTGACAATGAATGCCCCCCCTTTGGACAATAACTGCTATCTAAATGAAAAAAGGACCTGTATGCAAAAAGGAAAGGTTGTTGATTCATTTTTCTATTTTGATTCCAGCACTGTGAGCATCATGAATAATTAATGGGCCGCTCTTACATTAGGGTGAAAGCAGGACAGTAGTTCTGAGCGTATCAAGCAAAAACTATCTCACATGGCTGAATAAGAGAGTGGAAAAAAAATGTGTTTTTGAATTTCAGCGAGCAGATGTAGCGCTCTCATAAATCAACCCAGACTGTCATAAAATCAAACTGAGCCAACAAAACTCAACAATGGTCTGCTTTGCTGAATCAAAATAAGAATAAAGTGGTGCAGAACAGAACAGAAATGCAACTGCACCATGAAACCAAACACAGTTTTTAAACCAGTGTGAGTCACTCAATCGTATGTTGTTCTACAGTTTGTAGGGGGGGTAAATATCTTTACTTTGTCTTTGTGGAAGAAAGATTATATATAGCTGCTGTCTTTATAAATCTCAGCGTCAGTCAGAAAGGTCAGTGAAGCCAACGATGTGAAGTCGCTGGTCGCAGGAAATCTGGCGAAGCTGTGTGAGCACGCTTGTACGTGTGCGTGTACATGTGAGTGACAACATGTATGTCGGTGTGTGTTCGGCCCGTCTGTATATGTTGCACTGCATTACCTGACAGGTGCAAAGCCCTGTGGGACGGCGCTGCCGCGTCTTCCACTCCACTGAACATATACAGCAGATCAGAGGTGTAACAAATCCATTCCTGACTGCCAGAACCTTTCAGAGAGTTCCTCTTGCCTGTGAACAACACATCTGCAGGTTTCCACACCTCAGAGCTGATGTGTCTGGCACACACACAGAGAAGTGTGTGTGTGTGTGTATGAGACGTTGAGAGAAGAGGCCGGGAATCATTAAGAGTCCGTACGGTGTGGCTGCAGGTGCACGTATGTTTCCATGTGAAGCGTGTCTGTGTGTGTGTGTGTGTGTGTCTCAGTGGCGTCTTTAGAGTGGTTAATCAGAGAGGTTGAGAAGAGTGTCAGAGTGTCAGGCCAGCGTCGGTGAAGTGTCCTCAAGTCCGCTCTCTTTCTGTGTTGACACCTCTTAACCTCAGTCTATCATCTCTCTCACTCACACACTCCACTTCTATTGACACTTGCTACCCTGCAGCTCTCAAAAGACCTGAGGAGAATCCACTACAGTGATTGTCTGTGTGATGGGGAGCCTGCAGAGAAGAAAGCATTATATAATAGAGCTGGGATGATATGGTTTTATCACAATGGCGTCGTATCACGGTACATGTGGGTGCCAGTTTTGTATAGCGATCCTGTTTTTTTTTTTTCTTTGATTCTTCATGTATTGATAGTGATAATATCAATAACTGTGATGCTACTTGAATGATACATTACTTGAGACAGTAGCTCACAAGACATCAATTCACATTGCATGTCAGTCAGTCTGACATGTATCAAAGTTGAAAACACAACATGTACAACAGAATTTATTCGCCCCTGGTAACAATACAATTAAGGCCAAAATAAAGTGGTTTTTTTAGGTCTGCCTTCTCAGTGTTCGCTGAGCTTGTGCTGTAAGAAAAGAAAAGAAAAAGCTGGGCCAAAATGAATAGAGAAGCTCAAAACAGGACACAAATTAGCATGCTTCATATGACACGGAAAAATCTCCTTTTTGAATAACAACTTCTAATCATTTTTGATGTGCACCCATGGTAAATTGCTGTGGGACTAATACACAACTCCTTATATGAATATCTTTATAGGTCACATATTCAGGCTTTAATAAAGGTGTCTTCTTTTGTGTAGTTGAGTCAAAGTTATGATTCATTTTATATCGTATTTTCAGTAGTGATAGTAGTTTTATTATTGTTCATAAAAATGAACCACGTGACCTTTCCACATTTCACAAATTCAATCTGATTTTAAACATTTTGAGTACGTGTTTATATAGTTGGTGAAAATTAACTGGGAAAAAAAGGATATAAGACACTCCATATTGCATATTCTTATAGGCTCTGTATATACTGTACGTTTTAACATAGTCTGGAAAAAACAGCCGAAAAGCTCTGTGTTCTAAGAGTTAATGATTTTTGTGTGACAAAAATAAAGGAACAAACTGAATCCTTCTCTGTCAGCCCTGGACAGAAAGTGTATCACCCTCGCATGCATCACTTTGTAAATGAATCTCTTTGTCTTCTCACACCAGGAAGTGTACTGTCCACCACTGTCACTGGCTAGTGTAAGTGGGGTCAGGAGCTCGGGGTCAACCCGAGAAGAGGTCAAAGGTCCTCGAGCAGTGGGTCTTGTTAAAATGCCTTTTAGCCTCCTTCAGGGAGATTATGTAATGGCTCAGGGAATAGGTTAGGTTCTAGGTTGACTGTTTTGTGGTGGAGACTGGATGATATATGTGTTCCGCTTTATGTTAGATGTATTACCCTTTTTAAAAAAAAGTCAGGATGCAAAGGAAGTGCTGGGGGGGTCGAGGAGGTCACGCATAAGAGGTCACGTTTATGTGTTTTTCTGATGTATCTTTGTTTTAGCAGGATACATCTAGAGGGAAACCATCGTCTTGTATAACACCTCAGGTTCTCAGGTTATTTACAAGCACAAACGGGTTTTCTTTGCGTTACAAAACAAACTCCTCCAAAAATCTCCTCTTTAAAACATGTATTTTCTCCCTCTTGGACTGTAGCACAGGTTTACCTGAGGAGGTTCGGGGTAAAACTGGCTGTTGATCAATATATTGGAAGCATTTGAATATCAATACAACGAATGCCCTGTCCTCAATCTTAATTTTTAATATGGTGATAATAAGTGTATTAATTTTCATAAGTTTCATTCGATAACCTTGGACTATGAGCGATGCTGGCCCACTTTTGCACAGCGAATATGCATCTCTCTTCTCTGAGTTGCCATTGATCACTCTTGTGCCGTTTCGCTCCCTCTCGCTTTGTCCTCCATGTTTCCTGCTACCATTGTACTGTAAAATTAATTCTCACTCGCCCGCTTCAGCAATCTAACTGTGCGCATTACCTTTTATCAGTCCAGAACTGTTCAATTAATAAATTGATATTGACGAGCTATCAGCTGTGTGTGGGGGGGGGATAAATTATTTGGGAGCAGAAGGCTTGGGTCACGTGACTTTTAGGACCTACGATTCTGTAGTTATTCCCCGAACTGTGGTGTGGTGCAGTGCCCTTCCCCCCTCTAGAAATGAGCAAACACACACACACACACACACACAGTGAATCACACGTAGAACTATAAATATCCTCACATACAGTGGATTACAGGTGCCGTGGGAATACTAATGATCATTACTGCTATCATAACCGTCATGATACAGGATGTTCACCCACATCGTGCATTTTTTATCATCACACAAAATGGTGTGGAAGGAAAGTGTATAGCGCTGAATGCAAATGATATGATACATCATACAATATACATGCATGTTGAGCCCTGCATTGCCACGAGCGCAGAGGAAGACTACCTGCTACAGCGCGGTGCACTGGGGCCGACCTCCTGCAGCTGATGGTCTTCCTCGCTCGGTGATAAAAATGCAAATGAGAGGTGCAAACTGGGAGAGAGGTGAGCGCTGCAGTCAGAGGAAGTAGGCAGCAAACATGTCAGATGTGTGCCAATCATGGAAGTGCTCTTGTTGCCCTCCGGCCATTGCTGACCTTTTGACCCTGGCCATGGCCTAAATGTCAGAGGTCACCACTCAGGGTCAGTGGGGATCACCGCAAGACCCTGGCTGTATCACCATGGAAACACTTGGCTCACTATACAGGAGTAGAGGTGGGGGTGTTTTGCATTCCGTGTGCTGAAATCACACACCTACACAAACACACACGCTCCAGGTTGAGTTTCATATCTGTGCCGAGCGTCAATGGGAGTCAAGCTGCCCCAGTTGGTTTCCAGCAAAGAAGACCATTGGTTTGGGTGAGGAACAACTCCACACTTTAGAAAAAAAACTACTTTTAAAAGGGTAAACCACAGAAAGAGCCACAGAGGAGGGGTTAATATTTCAAGGTAGACAGATATGCCATACATATTGTGTGAACAAAGCAGATATATAACGTATAGACACACGTAGGTGCTGCATTGACTGTTTACCCGTTGCAATGTCAGCATGTCCACCTTCTTGGTCCACCCTGTAAACTGTTGTTTTGGTTTTTTTTCCCAATAAAAATACATTTTATATTTAATAATGTATGCTGACAATTATTTTATTTGATATAATTTCATTCCATGGTTAAAACAAAGTTGCCTTAGAGAGAGTGAGGCGTCCTTCACAGCACTCTCAATGACAATCTCAAAGATGGCAGCGACGCTGACGCATTCTCCGGCCGTCAATATGGCGTCTATACGTATACTGTAGATGTCTATGCTGTAAGCGATTATGACAATATGGGATGATGCATTACAGGACACACCATAGGGCTGAACAATGCATTATTTTCAAATGAAAATCATAGTTTGAGACAACACGATTAGCAAATCCCACCAAAAAATGCTATTTATTGTGTTAGTTTTGATTGTTCAATGTGTGTGTGTGTGTTTAAAAAAAATAATCCAACTAATAACATGCCTTCCATAAATGTTAGTAAGATTTCATACCTTTAAGTTCTCGTCCCTATATTAGAGAATAATTATTTTGATGATACATCATGTTAATTCTCTACCATAGTCAGTTGTGTGGTCACAATTATACTGACTGATTGATTTTTTTTCCCCCTGTCATGCACAAAAGTGCCCAATCCTAATGGATTTATAAGAGACCAGGAATTACCGCTGCAGCAGTTTGTCCAATATTTCAGTCCATTGCAACTCATTACAGCAGTAACGAAATATTTTACAGGTTAATTTTAAACAAAAAGTATTTACCAGGCCTTTTTCTCACAAGGCCTGGTAAACACAGTCTGCTATAGCAAAAGTTCAAGAAATCAGCGCACATAATGGACATCTTAATAAATGGGACATTACAACAACAAAATTCTTTATTCCCAGTTTCTCTGAGCACACACATATTCCGGAGTGTCCTTAACCCTTTAAGGTTCTACTCAACCATTTGCTTGACCACTATATAAAAGTCAAAGTCACTATATCTCATTGAAAAATGCATCAAGCTGAACTCACTAACACTTAATGTCACTTTTTCTGAATGTTGTACTTTATGAATTATGCAAACCAGGTTTATTATGAACAGACATCTCAACCGTTTGGTAGAGGCCTGTATCTGTAATACTGTAGGGACTAATTAAAATAAATAATGTCGTTATTGTTATTGTTACCATAAGTAAAATTAAATAAGTCTTTTTTTTTTTCTTTTTTTTTTAAATGCAATGAAATAATTTTTCATTTCCTTTTTTCTTGGTGCGTACCTTAAAGGGTTAAACCTGTGAAGTCTCTGAACAAACAGGGATCAACTTCAACTTTATTATTATTATTATTATTATTATTCAGAAGGAAATTTGATCTGTTTTTGTTTTTCAAATAATATTATATTATAAGGTTATAGGCGTTTACCACTCTAGATACTTATAATATACTCTAATATATCCACAGTCGTACTAGTATTGGACTAAAAGCTGACAAGGAAATATATTTGGTCTCTCAAAATGGCCGCACACACGTTTTATTCTTTACTGTAGAGGTCAAATGTCACCAGAATAGAAAGGATATGGTAAAGAAAAACATCTTCCTTTGTAAAATGTTCATGAAGAAAAACAGTGGGGGAGAAAAATTAAGACATTTAAATAAAAAACATACATAAATAATGAGGGTGTCAAAGTCTCGATGAGTCAAATAAAAATAATAAGAATCCAAAAAGGAAAAAGACGCACTTCCATTCAACGCTTCCCTGCTGTTGCACACATTCGCTTGCACCTTGCGACATCTAGTGGTCAGACGAGGTGCTCTGCTCCGGTTTCTCCTCGTCTCTCGTCTTTCTCCACGGGTGAAAAAGAAGGGGTGGAAGAAAGAAAAAAAACCCCACTAGTCTGCTTTTGTCTCCGGGGAGCTGCGGTCGATGCCTCGTCCTACCATATGTCTGCTCGCAGCTGCCAATCAACAGGTCAACGCGACCCCGGGGAGGCAGACACTGGTGGGGAGAGATCAAACAGTGGACCTCAGGGATGACAGATGCAGATGAAAAAAAAAAAAAGGCAATAAAACATTGCTTCAAAGATGGCAACGGTGCACGGGGAGGCAAATTATTGTTAACAGTAATCTGCAGAATAGCGCCTCGCATTCTGATCGATTGACTATTATGGAGCCTTTGAAGGTAACGCCAGACTATTGTTCGTGGTGGGACACAACCAGAAAATAGCAGCTGCTTTTGGTCCAACTATAGCGTTTCCGTCTAAGCCTCAAATACTACTTACTTGTGTGCAATCATGCTTTCTAATAGACTGGCAATTTGGACTCCTCCAGGCTTTAAGGCCTATTAAGAGTCATCCATGCAGCTGCACCACGAAGAAACACCACCCCAAAAAAAAAAGAAGCAAATAATTAACAGAATAATGAAAAATAAAAGGAAAATGTTCCAATGTAAAAGTTAACGTTTTTGCATATTGGTTGATTTTAGGGGATCTGGAAATAAAAGCTCTGGAATTTCTTCTAAAATCTATATTGTATTTAATACAATGTAATGTGATTTACATTGTGCACATGAATAACTGTTGCTATGAGTGACTGAGTGTAATATAATAATTAGACCAGTAAATCTTTATTGAACCAAGTGTTTTTATTCAAATATACCGCACACAGAAGCATTGAATTCCTGTGTGTGTGTGTCTTTGATCTACAATTGCATGTGAGTCGGTTCAAGCAAGGGTTTTGTCCTATTTGTGTTGTGTGAACTGTTATATGTTGAGCCTATCGTCCAAATCAATGAGATACATGTAAGCTAAAGGGAATCAGCTTTGGAATGCTGCCGCCGTGAATGTGTCGTATTAAAAATGCAGCCATAATAATGTTGCATCGCCATCTCAGCCGGCCTGATCTGCTTAGCTCACTCTCTGTTAATCAGGAACTAATCTTTGTTCCTTAATACGGCCTCATTACACACTCCCCTCCACACATCTCATTAGATTAACAAAATGACATGGGAACACACACACACACACACACACACACACACATACGTGACCTCAATCTGACACCTAAGAAAGAATATTATTTTTATTGGCTTCATTTGAACCCTTTGTGCATGTGAAAACATCATATAAATGTTCTTAATTAGTTACACACATGCAATGTGTGTCTGCAGGAGTCACATGTGTGTGTGAACTGTACTGTGTGTGTGTGTGTGTGTGTGTGTGTGTGTGTGTGTGTGTGTGTGTGTGTGTGTGTGTGTGTGTGTGTGTGCGTGTGTGTGCAGCAAACATATGCAACCAAATTAAAGCCCTAAAGCTGGTAAATAGAAGAGGATTTGATGCAGAGAACTATTCATGGGAATTAAGCAAATTAGGTCTCCAATTAGCAGCCGACATTGAATTGGAAGATTTGGTGCACAAAAATTAATTAGATGGATTTGTCATTGTTCTAATGAACATCGCCAGAAAAATAGCTGTTGTGAATAACCCTCTTTCTCTCTCTCTCTCTCTCTCTTAAGCCTTATCCCTCTGACATATTGTTTGTCTGCTCCGCAATCTAATTTCATGTCAACTACTCTGTTAATCAAATATTCAATAATTTGCAAATAAGAAGTCCACATGAGCCGAGACAAACAAACTTCAGAAAAGTCAATGTATGACCTAATCCTCTTTGGCTGCAGCACGGGGGATGTAAATGCCAACCTTTACAAGTCAGAGAGGAATTTCACTATTGACGTGAGAGTTGGACAGGAGCAAAACTGACTTGATTCTCGTAGCATTATATCTTTAATCTTTAATTGAATTGTTCCCGGTTTAAAGAGAGTTTTTATTGTTTTTTGTGTGTGTGTGTGTGGTGTTCTGTATCACTTATCAAGTGTACTTTACACATTCAGTATTGTTTTGACATATTTATACTTATACCTTAAAAAAAAAGAATGCACCATCTCTCTCTCTCTGCCTCCTTCCCTTTCCTCTGCTCCCTTCATTCCTGACCTCCGTCTCTTTCTGCTGCAGCAGCTCCAGATTATAGGCTGCAATGATAAGCTTCCAATTTCTTGAGACTATGTGGGATTGCTCAGATTATCTGGCCTCACATCCTTGGGAGGAGTGAGCTTTGGGAAGTCCGATTTTAGTCTAATAAGGCTGAAGATTTTGCATCCCAACAGCTTTGACTAATTAGCCTTTAACACTGGGTGGTATTTTAGCACTGGGCTCACTTTTAGTGCAATCTGTGCACACACACATGCACACACACACACAGAGGCAGGGATTGAGAGAAAGAGAGCGAAAACTTCAATTCATTATGATTTCATGAGACAAAACTTTATTTTTATGGTCACCAAAATTCATTCAGACTACAAATGCAGTATTTTTATATATAAACGACAAGACTAATGTAAATGATTTTGTAGTGTACTTATATTCGCCAAAACTTTACCAACACCATTTAAAATCCATATTACTATCCAAGGCCCGTGTGTGTACACTATTGGTGTGTAATAAGGATGGATTAAATGCAGAGGACAAATTCACCGTCATTAATTGGTGTGTGTGTAAAAATAACACAATAATAATTATAATTCTATGTAATAAACAAGTTAATTTTGGGCACTTTTTAATGATGTCACCCACTTAACTCGTCTCTGCTATAATTTCTGGGACAAACCGCTGCTGAAACACCCGAAATATTCAGTACTAGTATTTGTTTTTTAATTTTATTGTGTATAATTATTGTGTATAATTGTCACTGATGGATCAGGAAAGCACAGTTGCACAGAGGAACCCTAACAAGACAACTATACCCATGATCCCACGCTGCCTCCCAACATCATCAGTCTATTTTATTATTGTTTTTGTTTTGATTGAGAGACACCTAGTGGCTACAGTTACATCCTGTACATTTAAATGATTCTTATACATTTTTATGTTATCATTCAATGCCTAAAACTGAATATAACAGTGATCAACATGGCTTGTAATCTAATGACAATGATTAGCAAAGCAAAGAATATCTCTTTTACCACACACAAACATTAAGTTTAACAAACATGTACGACATGGAATACACCAACGCGATCAGTGTACAGAGGCCTGCAGGCCCTGGTGAAGATGCATTTGTCGGTGCAAGCAGGAACAAGGGCAGTAATGTCTGAGTGTCGAGAATGACAGAGGAGGGCAGCACCAACAGGTCATTGGATGGGGGTGGATGAGGGCAGGGTGGTAGGAGAAGCTCAGGGAGGGAACAGGAGGCTGTCCTGACACCCTGCGTACTCTCCGCCGGACCCTCCTCCGGCACTGATAGTCCCCATTAGAAAAGTCCTGATAATTTGACGGGTGAATTGCCCAGAAGTGGCCTCTGCCGTCGTCACTGCGGCCCACTTTGATGAAGCAATCGTTCAGAGACAAGTTGTGACGAACACTGTTCCTCCAGTTCTTGTCCTGTTGGGGCAAGAAAATGTTGTTATGGACTCAGAATGTCACCATGTCCTGTTAAGTTATCTTTTCAGCCAAACCAGTGATCAATTGTAATTATCTAAGCTGCATCCAATCTGTTGCTGCACCTGCAGAGGCGGTTTGCAAATAGCAACAGGATTACCTTATTTGTGAAGTTGCCAAGTGGGTCGCTCCCTTTGAAAATGGCTGCCATATCATTCTGCAACCTCACTAAACCTAAACCCAAAGACTTCTGGGTCTCTGGACTTCAGAGACATCAGGCAGCAACCAACAGTTTTGTCGGCAGTGATTATCCAGGTAAGACATAAGAATACAGGTGTGATCATATTACCTTACTCTTGAAGTAAGCGTAGTGGTCCATGATCCACTGGTAGATGTCACATAGCAGAAGTTTCTTTTGCCTGGATGCCAGGATTGCCTCAGAGATGAGTGCAATGTATGACTGGTTGGGTTTGTTTGCAGATTTCTCTGGAGTGCCGTATATGGACGAGGTGGTGGTGGTGGTGGTGATGTTGGTGGTGGTGGTCACGTCCTCCTCCCCCTCTTGTTGCACTTCACCCCCCTCCTCTTCTTTGACTTTCCTTCCCTCAGTGTCTACCTCTGCCCTCTGCTTCTCTTGTATCGCAGGACGTTTCCCCACCTCCTCGAGTTGCGGATTCTGATGATGAAGCATGCTGTTCGCTGTCTGCACTGCCATGAGACTTATTGTTGCTTCTTCCTTCGAACCTTTGACTCCTTTATTGAACAGAAGGTAGTCGATAGTGAAGCTCAGGCCCAGACTTTCCCTGATGCTGGTGCAGCTGCTTCTGTCCTCCGTTGTCATTTCTGAGTGAGGATAAATCAGACTCGTCACAGACGTTTAATTGGTCCCAAACTGTCTGACTGTTGAACAGCTATTCGGTGATAAATGGAAGCGTCTCTCACCAAAGGGCTATAAGAATTTCACAACATGACTATTTTCTTACCCTGCTTTAACCCAGCGCCTTGTTTCTTTCGCAAAAGTAGATCACTGATAAAGATGAGCCTCTCAACTCTGGTTAACCCTGATGCTCTCACGAGTGACACAATCTCAACCTTTGGAAATGACGTAGTTTTTTTTAAGATTAAATAGAATATCTATGTTAGCCAACAAAGTTTAAATATCGTTCTTTGTCTCTGATAAACTTAACCTAACCAAAACTTCACTCATAGCATTTGCCTCCTCCTGAATCAAAGAGCCGTGCTTCACAGTTGTGAAGGTGACTATTTATATGAGTGTGAATTTATCCCTCACAGAAAGGGGCAAAGGAAGCACCAGGGAGGCCCATGTAGGGGGTCTCAATGTAGGCGGATTATTTTTATTAACCTAAGCAAATCTTGTAAATACGGGAGATTAAACACTTAAGATTTAGTGAGACATGGTGTGGGCAAAGGATGAACTGTGTACGGCCTCGTAGATGCCAGTGTTATCCTGTCAAAGTTGTTTTGTCTCTAGAATTACCTCAGTTACCGCAGAGTTCACTATTTTCTTTTCCTGTTTTTTAATATGAATCTTTTTACATAGTTTTTCCTGTGATTTTAATTCTTGACATTTGTTATTGTAAAATACGCTCTATATTGTATCCACTGGAAATGTTTATGTTTTTTGTATACAACGGCTGAATTATCATACAGACTGTTTCCTGTTTTTGTCTTTCATTAAAAACACATCTTCCCTGAGTCCATGTGTACTGATATTGTCTTTGTATTTGATCTAATTTTATTTCTCAAGTGTTAAAATCTGTTTTGATTGTGATGCTGTTTTATTGTCAGCAATTATTCTCTTCACTTTGCATATCCTGTATATTGGCGAAATTTGTTTTCCTATTCTTATATTTTCCCTATCTTTCCATTTACCTATATTTATATTGTTCCTAGTTATATATATTTGTGTTTACAATGTTCTTATACTTTCATATGCCTGTATGGAAATATTGCTGCTTTTCTTATTTATTGTGTTTTTCCAGATGCTTCTTGGTTTTATTGTTGCCATTGCTGCTGTAAACACAGCAAATGTAATATAGACACTTCAGACTCTAGTCAGTTACAGTGAAATGTTGACATGAACTGTGGATTTATCATCTGATATGATGCCATTTAAACAGTTAACATTTGTAGTGGGAACTGTGTTTTTTACATGACGACTTGTTGATCATTTCTGGGCTATTTCTGGGATCATTTCCTAATGCAAACAACGTACTAGTAAGTCTATGTAGCGACAAAAAAATTAATAATTAAATAAATAATTTTAAAAATATCCACATCTCATTAGTCACTTATTCTGTATCTGCTTTCTCATGAGTCAATACGTCAATGTTGGGGATTTTAAACTAAGGGTCTATTTTAACAGCGTCTGTGCGTATGAAATCACAGGCCCATGAACGGTGGAATTGCAGAAAATTGAATCTGGACGGCACCATCACCTCACATTTGTCAAGATTACAGTAATGGTGCAGTATAAGATCTGCTTTGTCCTGTCAGTTTTACAAAGGGCATGAATGAAATTACAATCAGATCAGAACGTGGACACATATTGCCCTCTTCTGTTTAAATAATGGAACATATAATGAATACACAACATACAGCAGAGCAGTATCACTGTGATTCAGTTCTACACATGTAGATAGTTTTCAGTGAGTGACTTTTAATTTAATCTGATATATCTCCTATATTTTCTCTATTTTAACTCACAAAATAACACATTATACATATAATTAAACTGTTTCATGAAGCCATCTGTTCTTTTTTTAAATGTAGCCCACGATATTATGTATTGATGTTTCACCTCCAAAGTAAAGCAAAACAAAACGCACCATGTTATTACATGATACTGCAATTCCCTCAATTGATTTTCTCTTTGAATGAGGCTGTTCTCTGCCACATATGAGGCGCTTTGGAAACTGTGGACTGGATCACCAGAGGGAGCATAAACGTGCCCCCCCTATGCGTTATTTACATGACATTAAAAGCGTGACACAACGTGATGTTTCTGTATTAGACATCGCATGATCCATCTACACTCTGACGTATTCCGTGGTTTTTCTTAATTATTTGTTTTAATTCATTAGTGACCAGAGCTCACACAAAGCATTAACACTATAATCTAATGGCTGGACGAAAAACCTGAAATGGAATATTTGGCTCGGGGCGGACTTGTAGGGGCCATGCGACCGGATCCACTTAACACCCCAATGCTTTACGTACACCTTGCATTTTGTCCGTTTTCAAGACACACGTCCACAAAATCTCGATACCATTAAACCGAATTTTCATGGATATCAAATCACAACAACACGTGGTGTAATTACAACAAACCGCGGCCTATTTGAGAAAAGAGACCTATCTCTTAGTGTTTTTTAAAAAGTTGTACTGTAACTTTAAAAAAACCGTTATCCCGCCCATTTTGTATGCAGTTCTTCGGGCGCCGAACAAAGTCGTCCTGTGATTGGTTCAGGATGTGAGTCCATCAAAGCCACCTACGTGTTTCATTGGTGGGAGAGGAGCAGTCGTTTGTGACTCTCGCGGTACTGCTGCTCGAAGATGGCGGCCGAACTGGTGGAAGCGATGGTAAGTAGAGCTTGGCTAGTTTTGGTTTGAAGGGAGACGGTTGCGTGTGTAATAGCCAAACATCAGCACGTTTCGTGGGGAAACCCGGGCCTTTGTATGAGTATGATTTGGGCTTTGTGTTTTCACAGAAGAGGCCCATTGCAGTCAAAACAAAACGAACTAGCCTTCACCGCTAACAAAGCTAGTCTGCTAGGTAGTGTTAACAAGGCAAATGCGTTGGCTGAGCTAGCATCACGCTGCTTCCAAAGGGAGACATGGGAATGAATGATGGGCTCAGACACACGTTAGGGAATTCGCTGCCAGCTTTTTTACATCTGTGTTAATACATGGCGTTATTTGTCCACCAGTCGTGTTTGTCTGAAATAAGCTGGTTTGAGGAGCTGCGCACCTGTCAAAAATGTCCTGTTGCCATGATTGAATGCCGACAGTCCCGTGTTAGGGGAAGCTAGCCACTGGGTGGCACTTTATTGTTGATGTTCAAAGAGGCGCTATAATCCTTAATGTTACGTATACGTTTGCATAGCTCGTTATTTACAAGGCCAATGTGCATCCGCGTTATTGTTCGTCGAGGTAGACGTCTGCGGTTTTCCTGAAAAACAACATTTCGCTTGTTGACAAATTCCCTCACTCTTTGCTCGTCACTCGTTGCTGCTGCAATTTCATTAAACACTGTCATGAAAACCGCATGGTTCGTCTCCTTTTGCTTTTACTGGAATAAACTATTCTTCTTAATGTGTCAATACTGTATAGTAGTGCCGCGTGTATGGCTCCAACGTGTATTTGATTGTTTACTAATCGATTACGCCAACTATTTTCAAAATGTACAAGTTCGTTTGCTAGTTTTTAGAAAATTCTATCCATTTCAATTTCAAGGAAACTATTTGTCCCAATGGGTAATCCAATAACCCAATACTGTGCTTCTTAAATGTTCTGTTTTCTTTACTCCTTATGAGATACTCAATATTTTTTGTTTGTGGACTGGAAACACTGAGTGACATAAATATTTAATGTATTTTCATGGACATAGTTGCAGTTGTAATATTGATGATAATTGAAATCTTGACCCATTGTGTAAAGTAAATAACATTTGCGCTAACTTAAAACAATCATTAGATTTTATGAGAAAACTAGGGTTGATGTGGCCAAATTACACAATACTTCATTATTATTATTATTATTTTATTTATTTTTTAAAGGCACACATAAATAATTATTGCAATAAATGTCAGATAACTGAAGAAGACTGAAGAAACATCACTTCCTTCTAAATGGAGAAACGCGTCAAAGTAAAACTTTCATCGCAAATTTTTTGTACAGTTCATAAATATTATCTACTTATCTTGAACCTTTGTTATATTTATATTGGAGAGAGATGCACATGCTTATTGTTATGGAATTATTGTCAATCCTGAGACAGAAAATGTTAGTTTTGTTTTTCCTCCTCTGCTCAAGGTTTGGTTAGTGTGGTACACCTCGTGGGTAAATTAATTAACCATTTAGTCCTTCTAAAAGTCATTTGCAATTACTTATTGATAATCATTGAACCACTTTTTAATGGGACATATTGAAAGAAAGGTTTTTCTGCATATTTATTAGGTTTCACATTTTTGTGATTAAATCTATGTTTCTCTCAAACCTCAAGCACAATTCAATGTTTTCATGACTTTTTTTTCTTTATACATGTCTTAGATGATGGTTAAGGAAACAGATGTGTGAACATATATATACATTTTAATGGTCCTTTATTGGCCAAGACATTTTGCCGTGTCACACACAAGAAAGACTACAGATGCATGTAATCAAAATAATGATGACTGGGTTCCGTTTAGCTGCCTCAGTCCTAGGATGCAGGCTGCCTCACTGCCACACTGTCCTGACTTGCATGAACTGAACAGAGCTGATGTTAATGTTATCAGTTACACCTGTGCGTTTCGTGTTAAAACATGTCAAAAAAGCTGTGGTGATAACGGTCCATTGCTATTGCCAGTTCAGGATTCTAAAACTACTGAACGTTTCCAATAGTTGGTCAATTTGGTCAACATGGTTCAGAAAAGAGTCTGAAGTCACTTGTGGTATGCTCTGCATTTTAAATGGGTATTGGAAGGTATTATTGGCTCTCCCATTAAGTCTTATGATAGGCTAAAACTTCATCTGTCTTTATACATACTTGCATTCATTTCACATCTCTAATTCTGCCTTTTCCTCCCTGTAGAACATGGTTAAAAGTTTCCGGGTCTCAGACCTGCAGACACTGCTGGCCTCAATGGGTCGCAGCAAAAGTGGTCTGAAGCAGGACCTTGTGGGGCGAGCGTTGAGGCTGGTGCAGACTGAATACAGCCCAGAGCTTCTGAAGAACGTCAGGCAGCTCTACGAGTCACGCTTCCCCAAAACATCTGGCTGGCTTGCGGCACGGCGTCCAGAGAGCGTTCCAGTTGCCTACTCGCCCCTCAACTCCTCCCCCACTGCCACCTCTCAGGGCGCAGACTACCTCAATGGTATTTCCAAACCGATCCCCACACCTGCAGCAGAGGTTAAACTGGTGCCACTGCCCTTCTACCAAACATTGGAGACACTATTGCCACCAACAGAGCTTAGTAAGTTTCTTCATTCTTGTATTAAAATGATTGATTTTTTCTAAATTATTTAACTGTGTGTTATTTCAATTTGTTGACACTTGTTTACAGTTGCCCAGAACAATGAGAAACTGCAGGACAGTCAATGCATATTTGAGTTAACTCCAAACCAAGCAGATCAAATCAGAAATGCAAGGTAAGAAGATTCTTGCGTTTTCTTTCACAGATTAGTTCTGTTGAGGCAAAACCAGACTCATCTAAAAAGGTGTAAGTGATACTCATTTTGAATTTTCAATTGTCACTTCCTTAGTGAGCTTCGTCCAGGAATGAGATCAATCCAAGTGGTTCTTAGGTAAGTACCCAGTTATTTCTGTTGAAACTTAATATATATTTCAAAACCCTGCTGTCTGGTTGTGCTGGATCTGCCAGTGTTGGACAGAATATTATCACTAATGCATGAGTATGAAAGGAAAACTGTATTTTTGTCTTTTTCAAAATGATCATTGACTTTTGAGAATAGTTAAGTTCTCAGACTTGGCAGATAAAGATATAGTTATAGTAATTCGCTCAACCAGTTGGGTATTAATTTGGAAGTAATATTTCTCTCTTGTCTTTGTCTTTTACAGAATCTGTTACACGGACTCCATTGGTGTCCAGGAGGACCAGTATCCTCCTAACATTGCTGTCAAAGTCAACCAGTCCTACTGTCATGTGCCAGTGAGTTGACACAAACAAAAACAGGACATCGCCTTGGTTAATTTCTGTTTAATTTGAAACATTTTGTGAAGCTTAAACGTCACAGATATGTGTACTGTATAGTCTCATACACAGGCTGTGTAGTCAAAGCAAAAACTGTAATGTGATAGCCTTTGCGACACAGCTCACACATCCAAGTGATGTTTCCACATTGCACTTGTACACAGAACCGATTCAGACTCTGCAGCAGCTGCTTTTTTGACATGCACCAAACACTATGCAGTGGTAAAAAAGTTTAAAATTTCTTCAAATCTAGATTTTTAAAAATGCATTTTCAGCATCAATGACATGACATTTACAGTGATGAATCATGGCTCTCCTAGACTTTATAAATAGCTGCATCGGTGGTGTGCTAGGAATGGTTATGTTGGACAAGCATTGATTGAAGCTCAGTGTTACTGCAGAAGAGGACAACTATGCTCTAAGTTCCAATTTATCTCTACAAAAGTGAAGACTAGAAGCAGTTAGCAATTTTATGTCTCTATTTAAAAAAAATAAAATAAAAAAAAACGTAAATAAATACTTCATGGAAATTCTGCCACCTGCCATTCAAGCAAGTCGACTCAACTCAAACTATTTTATCTAGATAAAATAAAAATATAATAACTGTGTGTGTTTTTTACAGGGATATTACCCCTCTAATAAACCTGGTGTTGAACCCCGTCGTCCTTGTCGACCTGTAAACATCACTCCCTGGTTGCATCTCTCCACCGTCACTAACAGAGTCACTGTCACCTGGGGAAACTTTGGCAAGGTCAGTGTCCGAAGTTTGATCTTGTATTCTGGTAAAGCTTATGGTTATTGTGGCAACTATCTCCACTTGTTAAATAACAAGGGACTATATGTCTCCAAAAAATGGAGACGTAGTATTTTATGGTATAAAATCTAAAGCAGGTTGAATTACTTCCATCTGCTTAAATACTGCTACAATCCTGGACTGGTTAAGCAGCTGTTAGACCAGTGAAAACACTCGCCTCCATTTTTTTCTTGAACAATTAAAACAAGCTTTCTGATTTTTCAGCTTCTTAAATGTGAATATTTTCTAGTTTCTTTGCTCCATATAACAAATAAATCATTAACCAATTCATTCAAGAACATCAACTGCAGCTTTTTGCGCCTCATTTTTTCCATTGAATTAAGATTCAGAGTACTTTTTCAAATGAGAGTTTCCAGTTTGACTGTTCTGGGACAGCAATTCAGTGTACATAAGGTTGCAGATATTTTGGAGCTGCTCTATGCTCAAGTTTAAAAGAAAATATCTCACAGTGTCTGAATTATATTTTCAGCGGTACTCTGTGGCAGTGTACTTAGTGAGGGTCTTCACTGCAGCAGACCTCTTCAGCCAACTCAAACTCTGCTCTGTGGAGAGTGCAGAACGTTGTCGTGAACGCAGTAAGTTACTTGTAAAATCTGCTCAATTGTCCGTTTCTTAAAAAGACTGAAATATCCTGATATTCATGTTCAAGTAGATCAACTCTCAACATTTTTGGTGTCACCATTTCGATAGGATTGGATTGTCTATTTAATAGATATGATGAAATATTATCATGAAAAAAAGATGTCATATTATACGGTCTGCCATCTACTTGCAGTACAAGACAAACTACGCTTTGACCCAGAAAGTGAAATTGCAACCACAGGTCTTCGTGTTTCTCTCATCTGTCCAGTGAGTATTAAACATTGTCTTTTAAACATGTCCCTCTGAGTAGGATAATAGTTAACATACTGTGTCCTTCTTCCTCTCCCTTTCCCCAGTTGGTGAAAATGCGACTCGGTGTGCCGTGTCGGGTTTTAACTTGTGCCCACCTTCAGTGTTTCGATGCAGTCTTCTTCCTGCAGATGAACGAGAAGAAGCCCACGTGGACCTGCCCCGTCTGTGATAAGCCCGCTCCCTTTGAGCTGCTCACAATTGACGGGTAGGGAGAAAGAAACACGCTCTGACTTGTGCCATTCTCGATCATGAACTTTTCAATAAATTCTGAGTATTTTCAATTGTGCAATGTTAATGACCCTGCATGTTATGGAAAATGAATGATGTTGGGGGGGAATTTCAGGACTCTAGATACAAGTTGAATCATGCACCAACCATTGTATTTTCATTATTAAGGCTTTGTGAGTTTTGTTTGCCATGTTTTCTACACCTGCTATATTTTTCAAAACTTTTGATCCAGAAAGATGACCAACTTATTCTACTTGTACCAACAATGCAAAACATTTGTAACTACAATTCTATAGAGCTCAACATTTCTCGATGTACATGGCTATTTCCCCACAAAGAGAAAAACAAATAACACTGCAGTAGGAATGGCTCTTTTGTGTAATGTGTTAATTGTCTAATGCAAAATCTGTTATATAAGGCAAATCTAATAGAAGTGTGTATTTCAGGCTGCTATCTGAGATTCTGAAACAGACGAGCGAGGACATTGAGGAGATTGAGTACCTAACTGACGGCTCCTGGCAACCCATCAGCGATGAAAAGGAGCGGGACAGGGAAAGAGAACGCAGCAACACACCGGAGTACCCTGTTGTTGATATATGTAAGCGTCAAATCCTGTAACATTTCCTGAATATGTGCCCTTTTCCCCGCTTGTAAAATGTAAACGTTTTTAAATAGCATCTCTGTCTGCAGGCATTCCTGAGGCAAACGGTCATTCGCCAGCCCACAGCAGCACCAGCCTGACAGGCAAATCTGGAAGCAGTTCAGTGGGGATGGCAGGAGTCACAGGAGGCGCTGCTGTGGCGCCCGGAGGAGGTGCAGTAGTAGATCTGACTCTTGACTCCTCCTCGGAGGAGGAGGGGGGTGGTGCAGGAGGAGACAGTGAGGACACAGAGGATAGCGCCGACAGTCCTACTCCCAAGAGGGGCCGATATAACTATGACAAGGACCTGGTTACTGCCTACTGACCCTGCAGCTCTGTCCCCTCATAGACTGACACACAGAGACAGAGGCAGGGGGCTAAAACATGAGGACAGGAACACAGTAATCCACTAGATGCAACGACCCTCCTCGATGCTCCAGAACCAGAGCCTTTTAGCAGCTCTGATTTATACCCATACAAAACAAACATGCACTGTTGATGAATCTTCAGTCTAAAGTGATTAGGATTCCTCTTTGTACTGTACACCACTGGAAGCAACTAACTCTTTTTGGTCAACTGTCACCATGCAGTGAATATCTGCACCATCATGCCTGTACTAAAGAAACTGAATGGATCGCGCACCCAAGCAGCAGCACCACCACCCCCTCCCTTTCTTTCTTCCTCCCCTCCCTGACTATTTCCTCTCTACAACCATCACTCTTTGTATTTGACTTGGAATGACAGGCTCTTTTTTTTTTTTAGCCCTGAGCGATCAGTGTTTGCATTCATTTTTGTCACACGTGTGACGAACAGGCAAGTTGAAATGGAAGCTCCTCTGTAGTTTTTCTTCTTAAAGGCGACCAATTGGTAAAGAGCATAGCTAACTTTGGGGTTGCACAAGGTAGAATATGTGGTGTGATGCTAAATGAAACCTCTTCTCTTGGGTTAATGTTTCTTTGTTCTCAGAATGAATTCAAAGCTTGAAAGGGTTTTTTCAGGAATTTAACCTTTTTAATTATAAAAGGGCAAAACACAATACTGGCCTCAGTGTGTGATGCTTTCCATTTTTTTTTTGTCCTTAGATAAAAAGAACCTACCTCAGTCATAAAAACTTAGCAGACTGACCAGGGAGTAGCTAGCATAGAGCAGAATTGACGAGTCTTTCTGAAGCCAATTTTACACTGGAGATTTTTTTTTTTCGCATTGTTTTTTATTTTTTTAATTCAACGTACCATGCTGCTCTGTTTCCTCCAACAACAACACCGTCTTTATTGAAGGGCAGGCTAGACTGTGTAGACCATTACTGCAGTTATCTTGCTTTAATTTAATTTATTGAGGTGTGTGACACACATCAGCATTGCAGTTGAACTAAACTCATTAGAATTACTGTATGGCAGCTGTGCCAATGCAGGTGCGATTTAAGAAGGAAGCGTTTATACGGTTTTGGTGCCTTTTTTGTGGAAAGGATTGGAGTTAATTTTTTAGACTAAGCTGAGACCCCAGTCTGAGGTTTTATTTATTTCTTTCCAGTTAGAGAAATGGACATAGGCAGAGAAAGAAATCTGAGGTAAAGGACAGATATGGTACAGGATTCAGAAGAGCTCTCCTCCTTAATTTTCCCCTGTATGTTGGCATTGTTCTCAGCAAATATTTTTCTTATTTTATAGCTTCAGTCTCTTAACAGTTATTTGTGATAAATCGGCATAATATTAAGGCTTAGTTCTGTACAGACGGGAGCCTTCAGCTGTTTGAGTGTTCTGAGGCTGCTTTTTTTGCTCTGCGATTGAACCTGACCCGGGTCAGTACAACAACAACATTTAGTTACGTGTGATAGAGTACAACCCCACCAAGCTTTAAGTCATTGATGAAATTGCAAATTTCAAGCGGAACAAGTGGAGCTACTTCAACCAATGATTCCCCCCCCCCCCCTTTAGTCCTTCAGTGTAGATACGGTTATCATATCTTTTTTCTGGAATATAATTGTTATTAAATGGGTACATGCAGTAGGCTTACATCTAAGATCCCCCTGCACCTGCACTTGTATTCTGAGTATGCGATTGCTGCTCCTCAGGTAAGGATACACAGGCTGCAAATGTGGGTGTTTCTGTTTGTCCTCGGGAAGGTGAATTGCCTCAAGAGAAACTATGTTGCTGTGTTCATCGAGCTGTTTGCACTTTCATTTGATAACATCACCCCAAGTTAATGGCTTCTTTAGTTCAGTTCCATTTGTGTAGCGAGTATTGAGACCATTGAGACCTGATCTCCTCAACGATGCATGGGAATAAGAAGATGTGATTCTCGGAATGGGAGGAGTCCTACTTCACTGTAAAACACCAGAGGGAAAATGTCTTGACTCAAGTTGTGCATGGGTTTTTCACCCTCTTGCCATCACCTTTGTTGCGTTTAATCTGGTTTTCTTTCGCCTCGTTCGAATGCACAGAGAAATTTTGTTTTACACATTAATCTGGGGCCTTGCTGTTGTTAGTGAATGCATCACATGATAGAGTTGGTCTTTGAAAAAAATTAGTCAAATCTGGTCTTCCATTTCTTTCCTCCTTTTGACAAAATGAAGTAGCTTATATCGGTTTAAGAGTGAGGAAAGTTTGGTCGTCACCCAAAATTGATTGATGGCACTCTGCCTGTTCTACATTTGAGTCTGTCCCTGAAAATGATATACTTTAGAAGGTGCTTAGATACAGAATAGTAAAGAACTCAATACCTGTCTTTAATAAGGCAGTTTGTAATTTTAGGTAAATGCTATACATATAAAATTGTTCATTTGTTTCTAGATATAGGTCATCATCTGAACAGATCGCCTAAACTTCTCTATGCCTTGTGACTAAAGGTGAGAGGCGGTGCAGGTTGTTTCTGTGGGTCTGAGCCAGAATCGTCAGCAGGTTGTTTTGGAACTGGGAAAAATTGAGGGTCTGGTCTTTATATAGTTGGCATCTCTTCTTACAATAATGCATAAGGTAGCATGGGCAGAGGCTTAACAATCCAGGATGTAAATGTTTTGTTTGTTGTGTTCTTTTTTTTTTTTACATGTTCATATTATGACAATAAAACTAAATAATATTTTATTAAGCTTGAATCGCCTCCAGTTGTTCATACAGACAGGAAGCTATTGAGGGCAGCTGATGCCACTGCGGACTGGGAGGACTGGTTAAAGTGTGGATTGTTATGTCCTCTACCAAATGCTCATGCTGGGGACACATCTGATGCCTGATGAGGATAAAAACTGTAAAATTTAAAATGATCATATTCTAACAGCTGTTCTTGACGTGTGGAATTAATTAAAAATCGATTCTTAAAAATCTGCCTGCCATCATTATTATTTTTTTAATTTTTTTGATGTAGTTAAGACTGTGTTTTGAGCCAGATGGCAAGTTGTAACCAAAGCCACTGGATTTGTGAGGAAGACTGTTGGGTAACATCACTAAAAAGGATGCTGGTGAATGCATCGTGTTATGGAGGTACTGACAGCAATGTGGTAAACTCAAAGTATCCAGAGAAACGAAGCAAGGTCATTGAAGGAAACCTGCTCCTGAGTGCCAGTAACCAAGACTTTGTTTTTCTTTTCTTCTACTTCAGGAAAGATCAGATGGCTGCTCTTTCTAAATGCTGGCTGCACAAGTAAATCAAACCTGAAGCAACAAGAGGAAGCTGAGTTGTAAGATGTGTCCCTCGGTGAGGAGCATATGAGGAAGCTCGTAGTACCCTGACCTAATTTCTGTAACCAATTTAATGCATTAGGGATCCAGGAAATTGGTCAAGGGAACAAGTATAAGGAAACTAAACAGAACATCAATAATTAATAATTAATTAATAAATGAGTATGTTCTATACAGTATATGTGTATGCATATGTATATAATAGATACACCTGCCTGGACTGTTTACTTACAGAGATATACTGAATATTTGTGTATTACTTAGTAAGCTGTTCACCGCAGTGAACAATAAATTGTACTGGACTAACCATGCTCTTGTCCTGTCCAAGAAAGATCAGACTTATCTTTATCTGCTGATGACACTGAGATATTTTTGGAGAGCATGGGGTGCTCTATAACATCTTTGATAACTCTGAGGTGGCATCAGCCACCCTTTTTGGATAAGTCTGCTGGGGCATTGGCACGTCAACCGCAGACAGGAGGAGGCTCAGTCCTAGGGTGGCCCCTTGACACAGTGGAGGAGGTGGGAGAATATTTGGCTCCCACCACTCCCTGCAGGACATCATCCCAGCACTGGGCAGCTCCTTCAGTGACTGACTGATCCCCCTTGATCCACACGGTGTTTCAGGTGGTTCCTCCCTGCTGCTAGCACAGCCTCCTGTAGACCACAAGCACCGTTTCTCATGTTGCTGCAATTGTGCAATACATACAGTGATGCAATTGTATATACAGGAAGTAAAACCATGTACATGTATGTTCTGGTGTGTAACTATATGGGCTCCTGTAACACTAAAACTGTCACTGGGACTACCAAAGTGAGTATTATTACTATTACCATCGGGCTACAGGGTGCTGAATTTTAGAGATTTTAATTTCCAGTTTACTGTGATAATCTTAGTGTATGATTTCCTTCAGTTTCCTCGTGCTACCACTAGATGGTAGTGATGTATCTTGCAGCGTATTAACCTGCAGCCATTTAACACATATGAAGCAGCAGCAGTAGGGCGGCTGAGATTCCGTTGTGCTGGGGATCTGTACCTCATCAAAAGCAGCAAACCGCAGGTGTTATCACAACCCACAGACGCTGTGAAACTCTCGCAAGAGTGTCTGCATCCCTGGCATCCACTTGTCAGGCGGCTTCGGTCTCGCGCTATTTACGAAGGGCTCTCTCCCCCTGTGGTTGTCACACAGGTCTGATGCTGCAGCTGCTGCTTCCTGTACTCAAGCACCACCAACCAGAGCCAGAGCCCTTTTCGCTTCAGATCACCTACCCTGTGCTGAAGCTCACCGGGATTTTTTTTTGCCGCTGAGACGCCGCCGTCCTGCGGAGGGTAACCCAAACGAGTCGGTTTGAGAAAAGGTGTAACCGCGGCGGCTCGTTGTCTCCTTTGCGAGAGGCTACACTTTTGGACTAAGCAACGCAGGGCACGGGTTTTCTTCCAGGAGCTGGTGCTAGCTAGTAGCGGCTAGGTGACTAATGGCTAGTAGCAGCAGGTAGATAAGCAACGAAAGAGCATAACGAAAAGAAATGTGCTGACCTCTAACGCTATATCAGCCCAGACAAATCACCCAGCATTTAACTGTCGTCTCGGCATGATAACGGTTTAGCACACTGACATGCTACCGAAAGTATACTAATCTTTCTACCGCTAGCTAGCTAAGTTACTAGCCACCTAGACTTGACCCTGTTGCTTTTTTTAAATTTCAGACTGAGTTTCGGACAAAGAGAGCATTAGTTTATCAGCTGCCCAGCTTCTTAGTGCTTTATTCGAGTAAGTTGCTTGGGGGTAGTTCAAGAAATGGCTCCCAAAAGAAGACCCATGCCCCTGAACATAACGCCCATTGGGGAGGCACAGGCCACCTCCAACACCATTGATGCTGCATCTGAGTGAGTATCTCCACTGATAAAACTGTGAAGAAGATAAAAAGTCATGGTTCTTCCACTGTAGAAATAAATATATTTTTAACCTTTTGTTACAGGTACTGAACGAAACCATCAACATATGTAAATACAGAAACATTTGAATGAATGAATGATTTTACTTGGAATATGAATGAAAAGTAACAAAAAACAAACAGATAGACAGATATGCAACACCACTTTCTCCTATCTTTATTGAATAACTAAATGACTTCAAATATATCTGTAATGATATTGGATAATATTCAATTAGATCTGGGGTTTTGATAAAATGATGTAAACTAAGTTGGTAGTTATGAAGTACATGTTATGTTAAGTTATGAAATAGATTCCTAGTGATTTACTGAAGAACCACAAGGGGGTAGTCTGCATGATTGATAATAATTATAGTTCAGATTCCTGTTTTTCACTGCAGCATATTAACCATGCATCCTTTTGTATAATGTTTTTGTAACATTACTGCATCTTCCAAAAATATTTTTGCAAGAAACGGGTGTTCTTCAGTCCAGTGTTCTGTGTACAATTCCAAAAACCTGTATAAATACAATAAAACAATATTTTTTTAATCATAGCATTCTCATGGATCACAATTATTTTCTTCAGGATAATCACAACAGGATATTATTCCCTTCATGCCTACTGCGGAAGAAGTTATTTCTGTGTATCAACAGCACTGTCTTGCATCAGTCCCATGCACTGCTATTTGTGTTCAGTCCTTAAATGTCCCTGTCTTATATTTTGCCACCTGTGTCACCACCTAGAGCCAATCTTGAGGCCTTACAAAAGAAACTGGGTGAGCTGGACCTGGATGAACAACAGAAGAAACGACTTAACGCCTTCCTCACCCAAAGGGCTCAGGTTGGAGAACTGAAGGATGAGGACTTTGAACCCATATGTGAGCTGGGCGCTGGAAACGGAGGAGTGGTCAACAAGGTCCGCCACAAACCCACGGGTTTGGTCATGGCCCGTAAGGTAAGATTTTGTTGACTTTTATCTTAATTGTTATCTTGCACGCCAGACAGTGTCAGATGGAGGGAGATGAGTCAGAAATACTCTTTTGAGACATTATTTCCAGTTTACATTTTTATGGTGCTGCTTTAGTGTGCTGCACCCATTTCTACACGGAGGCCCTCTGACTTACTGTCTGGAGAAAAGGACTCTTGTTTTGCATACAAGGACGACAATCAAATCTTGAAACTTTGATGGTAGCCCACTACTCCTTGCGTGGCCCCCAGCAGGTATTTCTTGACTGTAATAGTAAGGCTAACATAGCTTTTACCAGTAATAATTAGGGTTTCCACCCCAGTTTTAAGACAACCAGGGTTATGCATTTGTTCCTTGGTCCTCAACAATTCAGTATCAGTTGAGCACTGAAAGATGTCCTCGTATAGTGTTACCTACTAACAGCCAGTTGGTTTGTCCATTTTCCCCCCTATTTGATCACATATTAGAGTGTACACGTTTTGACAGTGAGTTATCTGCAACATGCTCCAGCTTGTTCACCATCCAGCTCTGTTTTGACTTGTCCTGAATAAATCTCTTATTTTTTGTTTAAGTTTACACTATTTGAAATGTATGGATGACTTTAGAAGGTGTGTTATATGCTTACACAGCAAGTATTAGCTATACTGTCCACCACTTGTGTGAGATGTGCGACGCAGAGACATAAATCAGCCATTGAATGGTGTTTCTGCATCCACTTCACTTGTCTTTGTCAGAGCAGTAACTCATGTTTTTGTATTAACCCTCCTCAGTTGATCCACCTGGAAATCAAGCCTGCCATCAGGAACCAGATTATCAGAGAGCTGCAGGTGCTGCATGAATGCAACTCCCCCTACATTGTGGGCTTCTATGGGGCTTTTTATAGCGATGGTGAGATCAGCATCTGTATGGAGCACATGGTGAGAGACAAAGACCTCTTGAGTGAATTGGTGTGATTTAATACTAGAGAATATTCAGGTCACATGTGCTATGATTGCAAAAAGAAGATGTAATAGATGTTTAATTGTGCAACATGTCTCTACAGGATGGTGGGTCATTGGACCAGGTCCTGAAGGAAGCCAGAAGAATCCCAGAAGATATCCTGGGAAAAGTTAGCATAGCGGTACGTAATTAACAAATGCTTTTTACACATACACTAAGTATGTCAGATATCTTATAATAATTTATTTTTGGCAGCCGCTTATTATTACTTGTTTGAGAAAAATGAATACTATTCATCAGTTTATTTAAATTTATCAGTACCACTGCTACTTGTTGCCAATCATGTTTTTGCATTTCACCTCCATTCCTTTGTGGGTGTGTATGTTTCTGGTGTTCTTGTGAGCTTGTCATGCGTGACCCACAGCTTACTTTGTTTTACTTCAGTGTTCATCTTTTATTCAAGTCCAAGCTTAAATTATTGGAAATATACACACAGATGTGTATATAGTATACACTATTGACTGGCAGTTGACACACACACACACACACACACACACACACACACACACACACACACACACACACACACACACTCACACACTCACACACTCTTGTGTGCAACATTAAATATTTTCCTCTCTTGTTTCCAGGTACTGAGAGGATTAGCCTACCTGCGGGAGAAGCATCAGATCATGCACAGAGGTAAGGATGTTGCAATACATTACACTGCTCTCAAAATTAATTGTTTAGTATTTTAACTATGCAGCTAAGCATATCCTACATGTGTAATTTCCAAAATTAGGCAACACTGAGGAGGAACAGGGTGCACTTAAACATCAGAGGCTGGTGTTGCAGACATTCACTTCCTTGTAAAGCCTCTGACTTCAGATATTCCATTCCATATCATGTAGGGCTGCATCTATATGTCTTAGCAAAAAGCAAATATTCACATCAAGAAGGAGCTTGTTTTGATTAAAGAAAAAATAAATAATCCTGATTAATCATTTATTAAAGCAGTTGACAATAACAAACGAATAATTGCAAAATCTGTGAAAAATTGCCATTAACTTTATGTATGAATTGTTTAATTGTAGTTACTGCTAAAGAGTAACAGGGCCTGATTACAAAAAATACAATGTAGGTGGGTTTTTTTGGAGAGTTGTTATGAGTCATGTGGTTTCCCTTCTCTTTAGCATTAGTGGTGGATAGATTTTGCTGATGCTGGTGAGGCAGCCAGCAGACGTCAGAAGTCCTACATAGTTTGCATTCTGTATTCAATAAATAAATAAATGCAGGATCATTTCTGCTGTCAACATCCATCCACCTCTGAAACAAGCTCAGACATGCCAACATAAACCATTTAGGTATGATGATGAATATTTACAAATAAGTTAACTTTTTTTGCACCACAGGAACTAGATTTTCAAGACCTTGATGCTTTTTCGACATCAAGGTCAAGATGCACGAACGCCTTGGTGTGACATTGACTCACCAAAAGATAGGCTCTTATTTGGAAATACCGCAATATCTTGAGCTTCAAAATTTTCAACATGAAGCTAAGGATACATGTTGTTTATTATGATAAAATTGCAGTTGAAGGCAGCAGTCGAACATACAGGGTGCCGCACAGTGAAGTCCTAACAGTGCTTACAGGGTCGGTGGTACTGAAGAACAGAGTTGTCTGTGAGCTCAGGCAGTAATTACAGCCTCTCCGATGTGATTATACAGCAGCCGCACCCTGGTGACCCCTCCCTCCATGTCTCCCTCCATCATTCTCCCGCTCTTTCATTCCAACTCCTTCTCAGTCACTCCTCACACGTCCTTGGTCAGTGAGAGGGGGTCAGTCACCGCAGAGGATAGATTGTAGGCCTCAGCGAAACCTGATTATTTTGCAGGATGTGTTTTAGTGATGCGCGGGAAATGCGGAGGAGCAGCCTTGTTTATAACCTTAAGCTTAGCCAGTAACATTAGCTATTTTCCCCCTCTGCACTAAAAGCAATGTCCACATTACTCATTACACATTTCATTTAAAAACACAAATTCTGCGCCAAATATGGCTGCTGTCCACAGAGACCTATGTATCGAGTTTGAAAACTCTTATTTTATTCTGGAGTGTGGATAACAGACCTTTGGAATGGACAATGCAGTTGCACACATTTCCCTTCCTGATTGTTTCTTATCAGCCACAACTGGGCTGTCGGCTGTGAACTGAAAGCTCGGTCAACACTTGTCATCTGTCTCATAACACTAATCCTTGTTATTGCTTTTCACTTATTATTGTGTCAAGTCAGTAGTACTCTGTTAAAAGAAACTAACTGCAGAAAGACATTTTCAGTTTACAATAAATGTTGTAATTGCCCAGTGTACCTAAAATGTGCAGTATGTTCACTGCACACTGTGTTGATAGTGCAGCTTTTTTTAAGTGAAATTAATTTGCTTGTCCACATCCCCTTTGCCACCTAGATGTCAAGCCCTCCAACATTCTGGTCAACTCTCGCGGGGAGATCAAACTGTGCGACTTTGGTGTGAGCGGCCAGCTCATTGATTCCATGGCAAACTCCTTTGTTGGAACGCGTTCCTACATGTCGGTGAGTCAGCTCTGCACGCCTGTGCCCCCACTCCTTTTCCTCTGGCCCTATCCCCACTTTCCTTCTCCTCTTTTCTCACATTGCTCTTGCTCAGTGGCCACTCCTTCTGCCTTCCCTTCCTTTGGCCCTCCCTCACTTTTGCCTGCCAAGAAGTGAGGGCTGTACCCAGCAAAGGGCTCCTTGGCAAAGAGTTGGGCAACTGCGTTCTCTCTTTCTTGTCCTCACTCTTAGACACCTGGTGGGTGGAGGGCTAAAAGTTGCATGTCGTTATATATGCATCCCGCACCCATAAAGAATCAGTGGTATAGAGACACTTGCCCTTTCATCATAATTCTCAGCGCACACACACATCTGCCCTTGCTCACCCTTCCAACAAAAACACTCTAAAGCTGCTCTTCACTTCCTGCCAAACCCTCCCATCCTCTGTCCTCTTGCCTGAACCACACCCCACCTCTCCCTACCATAATACCCCCTCCTCCTTCTCCCCATCCATTATCCTCTCCTCTACTTACTGTACCTTCCCCGCCCAGCTCTCTGCCCAAACCTCTCTCTCCTGCCTGGCATCTTGGCTCTTCCCTACCTTCTCTGACGTAGATTGTGTGTTTCTCAACAGCCGGAGAGACTGCAGGGCACTCACTATTCGGTTCAGTCTGATGTGTGGAGCATGGGCCTGTCCCTGGTGGAGCTGGCAATTGGCCGCTACCCCATCCCTCCACCAGACGCCAAAGAACTGGAGGCCATCTTTGGACAGGCTGTTCTAGACGGAGCAGAGGGAGAGCCGCACACCAACATGCAGAGGCCCAGACCTCCAGGCAGGCCAGTTAGCGGTATGAAACACACAGGGCATAAATGCATACACTAAGGGTTATATAAAGCTTTTGCGATAACAGCATTTCTACGCTCCTGTTTGCATAATAAAACATTATATATGTCCTATATAAAGGTGTGTTTTGTTGACAGGACATGGGATGGACAGTCGACCTGCCATGGCCATCTTTGAACTTTTGGACTACATCGTAAATGAGGTGTGGGATATATTCCGTTAAACACAGTTCTTATCTCCTTTAACTGACATCTTTTAAAAGTCTAACATTGTTTTCCTCAGCCGCCTCCAAAACTGCCACACGGCGTCTTCACCAATGACTTCCAAGACTTTGTGACAAATTGGTGAGCAATGCGTCGACATGCTATGTTTAGAGCACTCATCTTCCACCAGAATTAATCATTAGAGTTCAGCAGGTAGAGAGATGTCAATTAACCAACAGCTGAAGTTAAACTCTGTTATGCAGTATTACTACAGTATTAATGTATTTACCTCTCATCCAAGAGGCTTCTTCAGTTCTGTAAAAATGGATTGTTTAAACTACAGTGAATACGTTTGTTGTGTGTTTGGTAATTGCGGAAACGGATGAAGTTAACAGGTAGAATAAGATATTGTCTAATTGTTTATCCCCAATCATTACCTATGGTAATGTTTGCGTATGTCTCTCTCTTCTCATTCAAACTTGTAGAGTCTGCAAATTAGCTATTGTTTGCACTGGAGGTTTCAGGTTTCTGCATCATGCTGATTTAAGTTGCAGGTTAAACTGTTGGCTTTCGAACTTGTTTAAAGTGTCACGAAATTAACAGAAATTCAGGCATAAGATCTAAAAGGACATATTTGAGTTGTGTTGGTTACTGTCTTGTTTATGTTTGCAGTTTGATCAAAAACCCAGCTGAGAGAGCAGATCTAAGGAGGCTGAAGGTGTGTATCTGTGTTTTCATTCATTTCGGAGTGTGACCTATTGTGATGAAACTACAGCAACAGCAAGTGTGTTTTATAATAAATGCAGCAATATCAATAGTTTTTTTTTTTTTCCTCAACAACTATTCATCCAAAAACCTAGATTCTGCACTCTTGAAGTTGATCAGTGGCCAGTTGTCAAAACACAATATTCGTGTTGGATTCTAACAGCAACAACTTGCCTTTTTGTGTTTTTTCTTTCAGAGTCACACGTTCATCAAACGATCAGAAGTGGAGGAAGTGGACTTTGCCGGCTGGTTGTGCAAAACCATGGAGCTCAACCAGCCCAGCACTCCCACCCGCAGCACTGAGTGAACAGAACCCCCACCCCCCACTGCCCTGACACACACCTCTGGGTCTTGCTTGCATACACATACATAGTATACTGTACATACACGTACGCAAGCCATCTCACATATTGGCTCTTTTTTCATCTTGCTCTTGGGTAAAAACGGTTCCGGGCTTCCCTCTACATTTATTTCTCAAACAGCAGGACCCATAGAGTCTTACTGTAAGACCACAGCTTCACAATGCCAGTGTCAAAAGTAGTCGCAGCTCACTTTTCCACACAGATAAAGGGGATGTATAGCACTTAAGGGCTGCTAGTGTGTTGACTGAATCTGCATCGATTGACAAAATTATTTTGTATTGTTGAATACTCTGTATTAATCTTTTCTATGGCAAAAGTTGATGGCTTGTGGGATTTTAATAAATTACCTGCTGCAGAGTTTTGTCTGGCTGAAATTGACCAGCCTGAAATCCGAACTGAAACATAATGTATTGCCTGCAAATTCTAAATTGGTTTTATTGAAGGAAGATGCTGTTATTTTGATTTAAAATCCCTTTGTTGCACTTACTTTTCCCAGAAACTGGCGCTTACCTCCAATAAAAAAAAATTGTGAGTAGAGCGCGCAGGACAAATGGGCCTATGTGGAGACATTTTTTTGGTAATTGAGCAATCACTCTAAAAATCACTTAGCGAACAGTGTCACAAACCAAAGAGGGTACTCATGACTACTAATGCCTAATCAGTTTTTTTTTTAATGTACGTTCATGAACAGTATATCAGTGTATTTTGAGTGTTTTTTGCTTTTTCAATTAGTGACCTACACTCCTCTGCATTCATTTCAATTCACACCCCATGCCTGACTCGAGGCCAGAATGGCTCCTTTTTTTGACGTTGAGAAAACAATGATCAAACTGTATTCATGGGATGAAATAGCATGGCTTATTATCTTTCTAAAACAGTGTGTGTGTTTTATTTCCCAACATCATGATGGGGATGATTAGCTGGTGTTTTTATCAGATGCCTGAATCTCTGCAGTGTCGGACTGGACTTTCAATCACGTTGAATTATTTAACTTCTATTTTTCTTGTTGTTGGTCTGTACTATTCCCCTGACGTGTATTCAGTTATATTTTCTCTACTGCTATGTGTTGCGCTCCAAGCTTTCTCTTGGGACCTGACCAGAAGAGGTGTGCTTTCAGAAAAGACTTGGGTTGAACACAATTTGAAAACCTTTTCCTTGTGGTCTCATCCAGAAATTGTTGACTGCAAATTTCAAGTAGTACGAACGGTTTGGTGGCAGAATTGAACCCAGGTCAGTGTTGGTCACATGGTGGTGGTGGTGCTGGTGGTGGTGTTACTTGCTAGCCTCCTGTCTTGCTGACGCACTTGTATTCTCTGTAATGGCTGCTCTTAGCCCCCACCCACCCCCAAAATGTGTGTTCGTTCAGCGCTAAATGGATGCATTGTCACTCGTATGTGTACAAAGCTATATACGAATACAGGAGTACTATTTTGCAGTCTTAATATACAAATTTTTGATTTATGTTAATGACAAGGGAGAAGAGTCATTTTATTATAATATAAAAAAAAATGTGTTTATGGTTAAGATGTATAAAAAGATGAAAATAAAACTTATTTGTGAATGTACTGTACGTTGTTACTCATTAATGACATATGTTGACATCGTCCACCAATACAAACTTCATTTTAATAGATATACTATCACAATTGTGCAAATTCCATAATCTGGCATCACCAGGAAATCTTTGTAGTCTGGTCAGGTGTCCAGTCTTCAGAGTGGAACATTTCACCACCATGCGAAGACCAAAACTTAATTAAGATCAATCATCTTTTGTTTTTCCTGTAGTTTGACTTTTTTTTTCTTCTTCTTAGGTGTACATTATAAACCACAGGTGAGTACTATGATTATTCCATTATTTGTTTTGCTAACCTGATTGAGACTATACAACCTACTTTTTAAAAGACGGTGGGCACGTTTGGTGTTCAGGGAAAAAACATTGAATGCGGAACGATTAAGCCGCGTCGTTTGTTTTCCACGGCCCCTCCCACTTTGATTTTGACCTTTACCGTAGACGGTAAGATACTCGCTTCTGATTGGCCGTCAGTTGTCCATTAAATCGACATCACTGCACTTTGCTGTAAAGTGTCAATATTTGATGACAGACATTTAACACAAAAATAATGTCATGGGTTGAATGAAGTCGGTTTCCGGCTCCTTGGGGTAAGTGGAGTTCACTTGCATGTTTCAACAACTTTCTCGCTCTCTTTTTTTTCTTTTCTATTCTCAAGCTATGCATTTATTTTTGAGTGGCTAATGCTAAACATGCTAAGCTAATTAGCGTCAACAGTGTGTTTGAATGCTGTTTCCCGGTTGAAACGTGTGTGTATTGTGTTTGTACCCCACCCCACAGTGGAGCACTTCTCACTGGATAAAAATATTTAATTACTTTATGTTCAAGTTACTAGGAAGTTTTAAAACGTGTGACTAATGCGTTCTGTATCGAGTCCTGTTGGTATGGTTAGGAACGGGTTGGCTTCAGGTGAAGATGAGTTGGAACACATTAGGGCTGCAACTAACTAATTTAATAATCAGTTTTTCCTCGATTAATTGAGTCAGATGAAATTCAGAAAATTGAGGATGTTGTTGAGGTTTAAAAAAATACCATTCATGCGTTGCATCATGGGTGTATTGGTAATGTTTGAGGCTATCAGAGTTGTTTACCTTTCTACAGCCTGGACGTACAGTATGTATCTCGGTCGTTACTCGTCTTTTACTGTACTACTGAACTACATTTTCTCAGCCCTTTGTGAATATGATGAAACACTGCTCTGTTACGGGGTGCATCAACTCCTTACAGGGAAAACATTTAGTTTTGCATCGTTACATGTACAAAATATGTATTTTTTTTATCGATTTGTCATGTTTTTATTTATATTATTACAGTGTTTTTATGGAGCTTTCCTACATGTAACAACCATGCGAGCTGTCAGCTGAGAGCTGCCAATATGTATCTATCAGAATCATATTTATTCTATCGGAATAATATTAATAATATTTATCTTCACGTCTCAGGCATGGACTTGTCTGCTGTCTCCATTTTCTCTCCCTCATCCACTTGTAGCTTAAGTAGACAGTTGCAAAGCAAACACAACTAGGTTTGGCTCCACGTACAGCACGTCAAATGCCAATGGTTGCATTGTTTACCGGCTTCAAGATGTGAAGGTCCTGCACCCAGCCGTTACTGGACTGCACATGAGACTAGAGATTTGAAGAGGAGACCGAGCCAATGTTTAGGCACTCACACTTCAAACAAGGTAAGGGAAGATGTCTGCTGTGAATAATGGAGGCAGTAGGATTCTTGTTAATGCCCCTCCTTTTTCGCAAGATTTAATGAAAACCATCATTCAGACAGTAATGGCATATCTGATGTGGGGTGTCTGGAGTCAGAGAGCACCATCTTATATTGGACCGAGGGGCGACACTGCCATAAAAACATCTGACATGATCTCAGACAGCACATGGCCAGACGACAACTAATTTTGTCTGTCGGTAATTAGGGTAAAACTGAATAGAAGGCAACTTGTGTAAATATTGTGCATTTATGTGAAAGTGCATATCCTGTTGTTTTCATTCCACTAAGCTACAACTTAGCCACCTGCATCCTCTTCATTTAGCTTTGGAAATTCTAGCAAATTGTGGCACTAAATGTCCAAACACTGCAATTCATGTACACTTTTGAAGTTCCATGCATATGCATAGAGACTGTTCTCAACAGTGCCCTCTAGGGAGATTCTGTGGCACTGCCTTTTCCTATTTCCATGACTCCCCTGCAAGGTTATCTGTGCAGTGTCAAGCCCTGCTGCACTGTGGGACACACCTGTGAGACTGGTAAAAGGCAGCAACTTAAAGGGCAGAAACATTGTGTAAGTAAATTTCTTGTGTGTCTGTAAGTGTGTGTGCATTAAATATATCAGTTAAAGGCAAGTTGAGAGGGTGCAACATAATCATTACATCTTGTGCTCATCCCACTCTATATGGCACAATGGCTGGCTTGCACTCATTGAGGGGGCGTGCGGTGGGAAGTGGCGCAACATCAACTGCATGAGCTGCAAATTTACACATGGGAACTTGCCATGTGCAACAATGGACAAGACACATTTTAACTTGGTAATGTCTTCTTTGATGCCTCACCTGTTGGAGCATGGCAGGTTTATGTACAGAGACTGGGCTAAGCCAGAGTATGAAGGGGGTTGCTGGCAGCCCCTACTGTGTGTGCTGGAATGTGCCATGGCTTGCTTTTGGGATTGGACACCATGACCTCAGGCAATAGGATGGGTGGGTGCGACTTGACTCACATAGAAAAGTAAAGGAGCACTGAGAGATGTGGCATGAGAGAAAAGACAACTTAATTTAAGCTTACAACAGACATTTGAGCACCAAGAGAGGGAAACGGTGGTCGATGTTCCCCGTGATGCACCACAGTGGAAAGGTATGGGTTAATGATTTGTGTGTGATCTATGATTGATATTATGACTTTAACAACTGTCCACTTTTGAGTGCATGTGAAATTTCCACTTTACTTTTGCTTTGCTTCTCAGTGGTAGGAGGGAGAGGAGACGGTGGGTGAATGCTGTTTCTTTAAGGGAGAGGGAGAGACAGAGACCGAGAGAGAGAGAGAAAGGGAGGGACCTCTTTGCCCTCCAGAAACCAGGAAGGGAATTGAGTTGATCTGCTGCTGCTTGGTTAGCGCATACGGGGCTTTAAGCTGCACAACAGTGAGAGGGAGAGAGAGAGCTCCGGAGAGGAGGAGAGGAGAGGGCTGAGCTAACCCACAATAAGCACCACCACGGCCATCGCAGGTGAGCTAAAGGCACCCTGCCATCCCCTTGCTGTCTACCCTGGGCCTGTCGAACAGAGGGGAGCAGGGCAGAGGAGGAGAAGAGAGGAGAGAGGGAGGAATGAGGGAGGGGGACAGAAAGGAGAGCAGGGTGGAGGGGTTGGCCAGAGAGGAGAGGAGAGGTGGGTCACAGCACTAGTCCCCTGTCAAGGTTCCTCTTTTTTTGTAATCCTCCGTAAGTACTTCCTCTATGCTGCTCTGTACCTCTGGGGAATCACTAGGTAAAGTTTATAGGATGTGTTCAATGCATTAACTTTTCAGGCAGGTGGAAGCACTTAGAGGAGGAGGGGGAAAGAGGGTGGGGGGTACTGAACGAGGGGGAAGAATGACCCCCAAATAATTGTTCTAGACAAGGCAGAAGCAATTGTGAAAACTTTTTGCGACAGTGGCCATGGAAATGTTTAGTGCAGGGCAAGTTGTGTGCTACGTGCGCAGGGCATGTTGTGGTGGTACTGGACTGTTTGGAAGAGCAATAACTCAAAATTTAGGTCAGGAGTTTTAAGCGTGTTTGAAATGTCACTCGATTGTGTGCACATGACACAAATGCACCTGCAATGTTTCCTTACTGCTGTGACAGTTGAGGCTGAAATGTTTTTTTTTATTTTTTCTCCTGTGAAGCTCAGCCCTGTTTGATGGCTGGTCTGTACTTTAATACCTGGTAGCCTGCTAGCAACAAACAGTAGTGTATAATTCAGCCCAGAGTGCTTACGTTAAAGCAGGCTTGGAGATAGTGGGGGCGGTGAGGGCAAAGAGAGCTGGGACTCGTAGTCCACAGCAGGGGATGCAAAGCATGTCAAACAGGGTTTCAGAACTCTGTATCCCAGAGTGCCTTGCCCTTGGCCATCCAGGAAAGGGAACAGCCGCCAGCCTATCCCAACAAGGAGGTGTGGTGAATGAGCAGCTGTCAAGCCAATGAGAGCAGGGGATGCAGAGCAGAGTTGTGGGCTGAAAATAGAGGGGGTGGGGTTGTGGGGATGGTGGTGGTAGTGGTGGTTGGGGGGGGGGGTGTAAGTGTCTGTTTGTGTGGGATCAGGCAAGGGCTTGCCTGTATGACTAGGGCCACTCGCAAGTTTCCTGTCTGGTAAAGCTGCAGCCCTGCCCAGAGACGGAGGCAGCAGAGCTGGCCGACAGGCAGGGGAGTCAGATAGGGGGAAACATTTTCTGCCTATTTGGTAAGCACACCAAGACATCCACACTCACACACGCTCTCTCTCACATACACATACGCACACTTACTGTTTGGAGGAGAAGAGAGGCTAGCAAAGGCAGTAAAGACCATGACATGCTGTGTGAAAAGGAGAATGTGAGAGATGGGGCATGATAGGGTTCAGGGTTCTTGACCCACTTGCAGTTAAAGCAGGGAATGGCAAATAGGTCAGTACTGACTGAGTGCAAGGTGCTGCAAACACTGCTCAGAATAGTCTGAAAGTTTGCCTTCCTGAGCTAACTCTTTATCGGCATGCGAGCTCACAGTGCATCAGTGTTGTTTTTGTCTTATTTCGGCACAGTGTCTTTTATGTGCGTATGTCGAGTGAAAAAGATGAGGACAATTGCATATCCCATGTTGGTGCTTCTAAGTGAAAACTATTACATCAAATGTTTTCTATGCTGATAGCTGACAGTGTACAGGTGGATTGTGGAGTAATCCTCAGTAAGTGACAGCTCTTCCTGAATGGTAGGCTGTTTGTTACATCTTGTGATCACTGGGTTTGCACTGAGGGATACGGTTAGTTTCAGTTAATTCCATGCAATATTACATTATATGTCAAGCTCTGGTTTAGTTGTATTTTTTTTTAATGTTGTGTTCTTAATCGATTTTCAGTTTTTCACAGCTACTAACCCTATGGTCAATCTCATGACATCTTTTTTCTCTCAGTCCACCCCCTCCCACCATTACCACCACCAACACCTTCCTTGCCCTTACCTACCCCCATCTTTCCTCACCAGCATCTTGTTAGCAGATTCTAATCTTGCCTGTCATGTACTGCTTGCCCGTGGCTCGTGGTTTAAAAGACTTCACAGGAACTGTGGCTGCCTTGCTCAATAACTAGATGGATAATTTCTGGCTTTGCATACTTGTTAAACCCGTTTTTTTTTGTTTTTTTTTTTTTTATGCGTGTGCATGGCGAGGGTACACAAAGAACACAGTACACAAAGACGCCCATATGCTGGGAAAGTGTGTCTAAGGGTTTTCAGAAGTTATAGCAATAGCAAAGCAAAACAAATGTTTTATCTATTGATTACCTGTGACAAATATAAATCCTATTACATATTGTCTAGATGCCACCCTCTTTGCTGTTTGCTAGCACTACGGAAGTATGGTTAATACAAGTGAATTCCTACAAGAGGTTAAACTAGGACGCCATATGTGTTTGTGTGTGTGTGTGTGTGTGTGTGTGTGCATCTGTGTTACCAACAATAGACTCCAGGGGAATTGCAGGGGACTTCAGTGGCTGTGGGCAGGTCCAAGACACCACCCATCAATTTGGCGGTGAGGCTGAATACAGTTTGATATTCCTGTATGTTTGTGCCTGCACCACTACAGCCTGAAACTAGCAGGTTGAGACAGACTGAGAGGACAGGTTGCGTGATGTCGCCGTGGCAGTTTGAGGTTTTATTTTAGAGTGAAATATTGGCTGCATACAGACAACTCCATGTAATGGTCATTATGTTTGTTCTGACTTGTTGTTGATGTGGTGGAATGATGCAGGGCTGCCTGCAACTAACGGTTATTTTCATAGTCATTTTTGATTTTTAATCAGATTTTCACAATTAATCTCTTGTTTGTCATAAAATGTTGACAGTGTTCTGCAAACCTTGAAATAATGATGTTCTCAATTGTTTTATTCTGTCAACAAACCAAAATTATTCAGTTTAAAATGCTTTTCTGTTATATGGAGCAAAGAAACCAGAAACATTTTATTATTTTTGAAGCTGGAAAATCAGAGAGGTTGTTTTAATAATTCACAGAAATCACACGGATTTATAGTTGATTAATTTAGAAATCAATTAATAAGCAATTAATTGTTGCAGCCCTAAAAGTAAGTATAATAGGATCAAAACAATAGGGCATAATTGCTGTGCTGTTATTTGCTGTCTGTATGTGTATTAACATACCTTTTAAATTCTTTGATTGTCCTCTTCCTTGGTGAGTGAAGCTTCACTTCCCTCTAATGTTTGGTTCCCCTGGTCAGCTGCTCAGTATACCACAGCCTAACTAGGCAGACAGACCCGTCTCTGTTGTTTTACTGTTGTTGTGCTCAAGTCTAGGGGGAGTAAAGGGGCTTCTTCTGTTCTCTTCTAGGACATTTATTATGAGGAGGCCAACACAACCTGATCAAATTAGAGTGGGAGAGTAAGAGCCTGGGATGTTTTGCAGGGTGGGAGTTGAACTGGGTTTGCATTTTCATACTTTTTAGATGTGTATTTTTTTGTAAATTATCAATTCATGTTTCGCTTTTTGCTCCTGTAATGTTTAAAATATGACTTAGTGTATGGCTTTTGTCTTGAACTCAGTTTGTTAGGACTGTACTACACAAACAAGCTCCTTTTTTAATTAGAAGGAAAGCAGAAAGACACATTTATCAGGAGGCAAAAATATGACCATTATGACACTGTTTGGATGTAGCAAATCTGTTCAGGATGAAACAGAAGAGAAGAAGGGTGGGTTGAATGAAAGGATGGTGAGGCACTGGCGGGAGGGTGGGTCTTTGCTGCTTTGCCTCCTCAGCAGTGAAATGGGGAAGTGGGTGGTGTGGCAGTGGGTACTGTGCAGAGACAGAGATGGAGCAATGATGAGATGAGAGCGACAGAAGAGAGAGAGAGAGAAGGGGGGGGGGAGGAGAGAGGATCAGACATTAGGGATGGAGAGAGCAAGCCAGCAGAGAGCTGGTCATCTGATAACAGAGCGGGTTCTGTTACACACTCGCCACAAACTCACAGGAAGTCCTTTTTCCCTGCTTGGTTCATGCGCATGCACAGAGTAGAGCAGCCAGGACATGTTTGGGCCTGTGGACTGACCAGCCAGCCTGTGTTCTGTTGGACAGTGCTGTGTTGCGATGTAGTTCTGTTTCTGATGCTGTGTGATAGGGTTAGGTGTACTTCCTGGTTGGCAGCATGGCTGTGTCAGAGCATGTTACTAAAGCTGAAAGGAACTGTGGAACTCAGTGGTGGATGTGGTTTTATTACACTGCATATTGAGAAATCACAAAACGTGTTAGGAGAAAAAACAAATTCATGGCTGCAAAATTAAATCTCCAACAAGAGACAACGATATAGTGTGCTCTGATTTATAGACTATACTCTTTTTTTTTTTCTTTTTTTCTTTGGAACAAACTCTCATTATTAAATGATTGAATGTATGCACGGTCACCACAACACTGTTGTGTTTCTCTACATGCAGGGATCACAAATGTTGAATCGGTACAGTCACTACGGTTCTGTGCACAGTTGACCTACAGTTGAACAGCTCAACTATGCCTTTCAATTGGACTACTGTCTTTGTCCCAGTATCCAGGTATGCTAGGTGGCGATACAACTCCTTTCAGCTTGTTAGTATAACACTTTAACATCAGACTAGTTGTTAGCTCCTCTACCATCCATGAAATGAAAAAATATCCAATTACTTATGCTGTCAGAGCATAAAATCAGTCTTCTTGTCAGTCCAGAAACTATAACTGCCTTAATTTTGCAATGTTTTTGTAACTATTCACAAGTGTACCAGCTTCTTATATTATTTCTTGGTTTAAGCCGGAGATTGGGATCCGTGGCACCCGTGCTACCCAGAGCCTGACTCTGGTTTCAGTTTTTTTAAAAGTCCAGTTTTAGTTTGCCTAATAATATTGTTTTTCCTCATGTCATAAAACATAGTGTAAACATTGTGAATGTAGTTGCATATTGTATGCAGGTTGTCTCAAATCTGTTACCTTTGTAGCATTTCATCATAATATTACCTCCATCAAAGAGCTCATGTTTTCACCTGGGTTTGTCAGTTTGTGTGTGTTTTAACATTAGTCAAAAATACATTTTCTGGCTACTGCATGTAGGTTTTGGGCCAAGGGAAAAAAAGGATTAGATTTTGGTGGTGGTCTGGAAATGAGAGGCCTGCTTTGTGCTCTCTGAGTGCTTTCTAGAGTTATAATTATATTTTGTCTGCCTCACATAGAGAGGAATGTATTTCAAAATCCGTATAGTATAACACAGTCCAATACAACGTCGTAAACTACAGACTCAAATTGGAGCTCAAGATTTAATCACCATGTTTCTGGTTTTATGTCAAAACAATTTAAAAACAAATGTATCGAAAGAAGTAGTAGTAGCTCATAGCTGTTGCACTGTATTAAAGATAAACCATTTGTTTTGTTTTTCTTGGCATCCTCTATATTCACTTGCCTGTAACGATACAAAAAGCAAAAAACAAAACACAAGCCAAATTTCTAAAGGAAAAAAACCGATGTCATGTTTTCCAACCTCCTGTGCTGTGTCAGCTTAAAACTCATATAAAGGCACTGTAAAATCCCTTGCTACCTTCCTCACATTAAACATTGCCCAACTTATGGGCGGTCACCTTTCCTCTTTCTGAAGCAGGTTACACCAGGTAACTGAATGAGATCGCTTGAGTTTATCATTGACATCTGAGCTGGATTCCTAAGCCACCATGCACTCAGGAGTTATGAGTGAGCTTGTGAGTTGAACGCCCTGCCTCGCCCACTACCTTTTCACTGTCTTTGTGTGTCTGAGCTTTGGCAGCACTTCCTGGTTATTTTCTAGTGAAAGCTGCCAGGCCTTAGCCTACCCCTAGCAACTTCAGTTTTATCAGCCACTTGCCCTCTTCCTGCTTTACTCCCAATCAGGTTTCCTTTCACTGTGGGCAGGAGTGAGTCACTTGGCCATGGCGCTTGTTCAAAATCCACATTTCCTAGGAACTGACACCCCCCCCCCCATTCCGATAATCTTGCAATATCCTCTTGTTTAAACTTTGAACTTTCTTGACTTAAGTGAAGTGATTCCCTTGTTGCAGATTGAGCTTAGCAGGGTTGTTGTTGAGAGATAGTGAAGCAGGACTGTTGGAGAGGACAGGGCAGCCAAACTGATTCTGCACCCTGCCATCTTGCAAAATTATTTTTTCTGTTTGTGTGATTTTTGCACTCTACCCCTAATGTTTTGGTGGTCATAATATATGAATTATTCTGACATCAAATGTGAACTACGGATAGCTACTGCATTTGAGTTACTGCATTTTCACATGACTAAGATGGGAAGTCATTTGATAGATTGTGTTGTAAAATTAACAACTGCTCGGTATATCAGTGGTAAAAAAAAAAAGTGGCCCATCTGTGGTACATTAACATTTATGCTTCAAAGTATCAATGATTCACTAGTGTTTGTTCAATCACTCCTTTTAAAGTTGTGGTTCTGAATTATGAATAATTGTTATGATTTAATCACTTTCTCTACGCCAAAACTTAAGATAATAGTAACTGAAAGAGAGGAACAAGACACTATTTAAAATTTAGTAGAGTCAAAGCAAAGGGCTTCCTACATCAGTGGAAAAATACAAGTGAAGGACCCACTAAAGCAACTTGTGTTAGGGTGCCACTATACTATTTATTTTCTTGTCTATCAGAGAAACATCTGAGGCTGCACAGGGTTAACAGTTTGTTCCTTTGTATTTATGGAATGGCTGGTATGTGTCAGCCAAAGACAGATACTCTGAGAGTGGAAATTCAGCAGCCCTTCCATAGATGATACACATCAGACAAAATAAAACCGCTTTCAGTAACTGTAACGACGGCCTGGAGTCGATGTGTTTGTCTGTGAATGACAAACAAATTGGGTGTGACCAACTTGGCATAGATATTAAGAACACACACAGCTCAGACCTAACTGAAAAAAAAAACTGCAAGAGGAAGATCATTGTGGGCTGTTTCACCCCTGAAGCATGAATTTAATATCCGTCCTTGTAGATATAATGGAAAGGGCTGTGAAATGTGTCGGCTGAAGTGGCGGTGATGATGTTGGTGGTAAAGGTATTGGAAGATCCTGCGTTAAAGTGGCAGTTTGCCTTGCAAAGCAGATGTGGGAGCTCGCGGACCAGACACTGAGAGAAGACCTGGAAGTGGACTTTCAGGAACACAGACAGCTACTGCGCTGCTTTGTGCTGGGCTGCGGGGCCTCGTCACCCACAGACATGAATAAATGATAAGGAATGTTTAAAGCCATGAGGAGGTGTCAGGATCAGGTTTGTGGCACTGTTTCCTCTTTCTCCGTACTCTTTGTGGGTTATTCAGGGACAGGTGGCTCCTGCATGCCAAGTAGTACCTTCATGCTTTGCTGGCACTGAATCAAGTTTGTGTATTATGTGTGTGTGTGTGTGTTTGTGTGTGTTATCTCCTCTCAGCTCAGCGTCTTTACCTCACAAAGCCGTGACCCGGGGTCAGCGGTGTATGTCCCGGGGATAGCGCAGTACACAAGCTTGCAACAATGCCTTGTGTAGTGCATCTGTGTAAGTGAAAAGCAGGTTAGCTCGGTTCTGGAATGGATGGTGCTCACTGAGATCTATTTCCACCTGCGAAGGACGTGACCGACAGCCATGTGGTTGCCCTTTCTCTTGCTCTTTTTTCCATCTCCACTACACTCTGCTCTCTCTGCCTTTCTCCCTCCTGTGCAATTTCTCTTTTCCCCCCCTCTCCCACAGCATATTCAGATGAGGAGCAGGGTAATAAAATGTGCTCATACCATGTTCGACAGTTTGTTTTCACCAGAGATTTGTAAAAGACACTGGAAGCGCTTGCAGTGGCTTTGTGGTCAGCTGTCTATCATTCAGTGCAGTTGGAAGCCAAACAAAGCTGTAGAACTGGGTGTTTTTAGTCAATGAGTATTCTTCAATATAAGACCTGTTATTTCATTGTTTCATAGCACTTTGACTTTTTTATTTATTTAATAAGTTCATAAGTTCTAAGTAAACAAGAAGTATCTCTCTCTATCACACCCTCTCTGCAGAAACACCGTTGGGTTGCCATTCCTCAAGGTGTGGTGACAGATAGGCGTTGCATGTTGCGTGGAAGAACTTAACATAAGTGAGAGAGGTAGAGGTGATCACAGGTGAGCTGGGATGGTAGAGAACAGGCAGCCAGGTTAAGCAGGTTTGGTCATTGGGTGTAGTGCACAAACATGCTCAGAGGGCTGGTCTTAAGGAATGTAATTTGAATGACTTGCTCTTATAAAGAGAATCACATTGAACGCATCCTCAACTCACACCCCTTCCCAACTCCACCCTTAACCTCACCCCTGCTGGGTCTTCCTGGCAGATGGAGAAGGGGGGGGGGAGGACAGTTGGGCAGTGCGGATGTCCTGAATGTGTTGTGTTATGTGTGTGTTGTGAATTTCTGTGCATTATTGATGTATCTGTGATGCTACAGGATTTGCTTGTGTGTTAATAGAGAAACGGAGGATGGCCCGTCCTGCCCAAACTCCCCTCCAACTGCGCAGGCTTGAGTCGATCGTTTTAATCTCCCCCCACACGTGAGCGAGGGTACAGCCTTTCCTGAAACTTGGCACACAGTACAGGGTGGGGTAACCAGCTCAGACCGGATTGACAACCTCCCTTTTTAATACTGTTCCCTCGCAGCTTGTTGCGTGTCCTCTTCCTCCTCCCGTGGAGTTTTTCCACAGGGTCTGCTCTGGCAGCCCCCCTCCCTCTCTCCCTCCCCTTTTCCTCCACCTCCCTTCTCTCCGTGGCTCTCAACTGACATAGAGTGCACAAGCTGCACAGCCCAGCTCCCAGCATGCACTCCGATCCCCACTGCCCTCTGCCTATCTGTCCTCCACGACCTCTTACTTGGTTTCTTGCACGAGTGCATGCACACACACACCCTTGAACACAAGGAGGGAGGCACCCATTCACCTGCGCACATACTGTATTTGTACATAACCATCGTCACTCAGTCATGGTGGGTTTTCACAGGTGAAAGTCTGGAGAAATTTTTACAAGCGATATCGGAGACTAAAGTACCGCACATTTTCACACTTGTCTTTTCGTACAATTTTTTGCGGCTTTAAAATCAATTGCAAGCAGATGGAACAGGCAGCCCGGTTGCGTTTACTTGGGATACACTCTCGGGGCTTTTGAAATATTTGAAGTGGCACTTGCTGAAACTATATTGTTTCGGCTCCTGAAGTGAGCCAAAGCAGCTCATAGCCGATTCATATGAGTATTCAGCTGCATGTGGCAAATGTAAAGCATGAGTTGTGGAGGTCAGATTAGGCACAAAATGACTTTCTCAATTTATATATTTAATGTGTCAGAAACATCAAAGCAAGGGATTTTGATATTGGGTATAAAACACACAATTATATGATATTATTATCAATATTATCATATTGGCATGCAAAAATAATAGTGTGAATTGCCATGATATGAGAGTTAATAATTTTAGAGTTTATTTTGAAATTGTGAACATCAAACGTTCAGTATGTAGGTCAGAGAAAGAAAATGTATAAAAATACATACACATGTATTTACACACGCATCAAGGCTCTGTACCCAAACAGAACAGAACCATTGTGTCCTTCATAACACCTGTGTTTACTTATTTAATATTAAAATGAGTTTGACATGATACACTGGTTAGTTTCAACATTCTTTTCTCCATTGGTCAGATGTTGCAGTGACTGTTTTTAAGCGTTAAATAATTTCATTGTCTCTCATTGTCTTGTAATCTCTCATATCAAATGCTAAACCAGTTTTACAACTGAAAAGTGTGCTAATTGCTGTGTAACCTGATACGATCCCCCATTTTGTAGAGGAGTCCACATGTGTTTATTATTCCCATTGTGTTATACTCTCCACCCAGTTTTTAAACTTTCAAATTTTAACTATGTCCTATTGTGGGGAACAATTTAATTAGTGTTAATTCAGTTAACATCAGATTTATTATGGACCCATAGTCCAGTTATAAGGAAAACAAAAACAATATAAAATGGCACAAAGCATAATAAGGTTCCAAAATGTAAAAAAGTTCATCATTCTTAAAAGGAAATATCTGTTCTAACATTTCCACAGCTGGGACTGATAACAAGCAGTCCTGAATTTGGGCAGGATTAAAATAATCTTGTTAACTGATACATCAAGTCAGCAAATACATTTCAAAACAAGAGTCCTTTAAACACTTATTGACTCGTGCAGACATATACAATTCACCAGGTCTTCTCTAGCAAGGCCTTTTAATATTTAGTGCTTTGTTATATATGCTTCCTGGCATCTGTTGGTCTTTTTCAGAGGACATTTTGACCTGACATTGGAAGAAAAGCGCAGGTGTTAATACTGCAATTATTGTGTAGGACTCGAATACGACCGAGCCATTGTTAACGCTATCAGGAAGTCAAAATGTCTGATGAGAAAACATATATATCCACAGAAGTAATGTCATGAAGTGATGTGTTATTTTCCTCTTTATCTTCCCTTCATCCCATCTCCTTGTCCAACTCTCTCCCCTTTCAGACAGGCAGACGGACAGACGGCAGGACGGATACACGGGTGGGGGCTGTGCTAGGCGGCTCGGCGGCAGGCTGGTGGAAGATGTCGTCAGGAGCCGGTGGGAGGGGCGGCAGGCATCTCAGGGGGACGGCAAGCAGCGGAGGTGGAGGAGGCAGAGGAGGAGCAGGAGAAGCAGAGGAAGGCCCTGTGGGGATCCCTTTCCCTGAGCACAGCGCAGACATCCTGGGCAACCTGAACAAGCAGCGGCTCAATGGCCTGCTGTGCGATGTGCTCCTGGTTACTCAGGATCGGGAGTTCCCGGCTCATCGCTCCGTCCTGGCTTCCTGCAGCTCATACTTCCACAAGCTCTTCACTTCAGGGGCTGCTGCTGACCAACAGAACGTCTACACCATCGACTTTGTGGCAGCAGAGGCTCTGGGAGCGTTGCTGGACTTTGCCTACACCGCCACTCTAACGGTCAGTCACAGCAGTGTGGCTGACATCCTTGCTGCTGCACGCCTCCTGGAAATCTCACCTGTCCAGGATGTCTGCACGCACCTGCTGGACACCAAAGTGCTCTCCCCGCCGGTACGAGATCATTATTCAACTACAAATGACATGTGCTAAAGTCAAATTTATGCTTTGGTCATTAGATCTGATCTGCCTAAAATAGTTAGTGACACAATAAGCAAATTGCTCTAAATGATGAATGAATTGATAACAAAACACAGATCTAAGATGCAATGCATATCTCATTCAAAACATAGTTATCCTGGCTCAACCCACAAACTGCATGTAAAAATGCACATGGTCTTCTGGTTTGACAAGTACATTTCAGGAAGTATGACGGACCATGGGCAACTCTGCAATAGCAAGGGAAAATAATCCTAATTCTCACTTGATTTATAAAGTCGGTGAACATTAACATCTTACCCACTAGTTTCAAGTCTCTACATTCCCATTTAGGAGAAAACAGATGATAAACACAACATATATGAGTGGACATTAGTGTGATTGTATCATCCAATAGATGCCTGATGGCAGGTGACATCTGTGAATTTCCAGATGCAAAAAGTGTCATTGCACCTGTCAAATCACAAATCTTAAGGCATATATGTCCATGTCCAATTTTCATATATAGTTCATAGTTGGGTCTCTCAGAGAGTGGGAGCTTGAATATTTCCAATTCCTTGATTAAAACGGCAGCTTACGTCATGGCCTTTTTCAGCCCATCTCACTATGCACAATCTAAACCTACAGCCTTGGGGTTAGTTCAGCACTTATTCATTGTGAGCCAATAGTGAGTGTGGAAAGACTTTGTGTACCTTTGCAGACAGTTGACACATCATATAGAGGCTACATTTCAGCACAATTAAGTGTAGTTGTAATATGCTATGTCTGAAAACACACTGCTCTACATAATCACAGTTTCGTAGCTTCAATGTCATGGTCCCATTATACTTCACTAAGCTGTAAATACTTAAACACTGATGCTTTTTAAGAGTTGGTGATTGTGTCATACACAGTACACTCAGTGCTCCTTACCACTGTTTTTGCATTCATAAACACACCAATTAAATGTCCAGTCTGTAAGAACTGAAGTTACATTGCATACCAGAACATCATTCTTCTTTGTTGACGTATGCTTCCACTTTAAAACTCAAACTGGACACTCTGGCTTATTTGTCCTTTTGGGCATAAAGAACTTATTCCAAGGCTATGAAAATCAAAGGGTTTTTTATTTTAAAGTAATTATACAGTACATTATTTAACTGCTGTGTCTTTGTCACTGTGCTTCTGATTCTTTGTTACTCTTTTATTACACAAAATTGTATTGACTTTCATTTTTCACCATGTTTCTCTAGGCGGGCAGTGAGCAAAGAGATGAAGATGAAGAAAAAGAGGGAAAGGGCAGAGGAGGCAAGGAGCAGGGGAACCGTGTGCGGGCCCGGGAGTACCTGGAGTACTTCCAGAGAGGGGCGCACTGGAGCAGCAGCTGCAGCACGCCAGAGCTCAGGGACTTGCCCACACACCTGCACTTTAACCATGGCAATGGCCCCAGCAATGGAGCTCCTGGTGGCCATGGTGAGTACTACTCCCCTTTGGCCCTCGCCTTAGCCCAGGCCCCAACACAGGAGCACGAGGAAGAGGATGAGGAGGATTACGAGGAAGAGGATGGGGAGACGGTGCAGGGAAATGGAGCAAGCCTGGGGTCATCTTTCTATCCCCCGTCCCAAAACGGGCACTTCTACCTCCCCCCTGAATCTAGGTTGGGGCAGGAGACAGAAATGGAGGATGGGAGTAGGGAGGTGTTGACAACGAGAGAGAGGGGTTCAGCCAGCGCCCTCCTGCAGCAGATGATGGACTCCATCGAGAGGCAAAAGGAGCGCTCATTGACCGGGGAGGAACCAGGAGATGGGGACGACCCAGACATGGAATTTTACTTGAATTATTTTAACAGCACGCAACCTGAGGATGCAGATTCTGCTGCTGTGTCACATGGTGTGACTCCACTCTGGTTATCAAGGGGCAGTACAGGCCAAGACAGAGCTGGAGGAGAGAGAGGCAACGGGGGTGGAGGAGGAGGTGGCGGAGAGAGGAAGATGCGCTCTAAGGCCTTCCAGAAGTGCCCCATATGCTCCAAGGTCATTCAAGGTGCAGGCAAGCTTCCCCGCCACATTCGAACGCACACGGGAGAGAAACCCTATGAATGCGCCATCTGCAAAGTGCGCTTTACCAGGTAAGTCCAATTAATGAAGTGATTTCCCGATGTCACATGTACTAATAGTCTTTGACCTGGCACTGAAAGCAAACTGCACAGCAGTGGGAAACACCACAAAGCCGAGTATTAGCACTAACCAACTTAGCTTTGCATTAAGGAGGTTTGTAAATCTACATGTTTACTGGTGGACTGACTGAGTCTGATCCTTTCTTATATATATAAAACATGTAGCTAAATCAAAAAAGGCATGTGGGGGGGTGGGTCAGGTGGTTATAAAGGTCTTATTATAAAGGTTTTATTATATTAGCCTTCATAACAAAGTCCTGGAATTTTAGCACAGGGGTCCTATAAAAGAAGGCTGTGCCATGGCAGTGTTATCTAGTGGAGGGCTGCTATAAAGTGCTGTGCTCTGATACAGAGGGGGATCACGGGCCCTGAATGGTGCTCTATGTGCTTCAATGCAGTAATTTGAACTTTTGATCTCTGGTTATGTTGATTATTGCCCACGGCAGAGTAGTTACACCACCCCCTTCTCTCTCCCTCTCACTCTCGTTCTCTGTCACCTCTTTACTTCTCTAATGAAATCTGCCATGTGCCACTCAGATAAATGTGACTAGTCCGAGGGACTTGAGTGCACATGGTTTCCTAGTATTTTGAAGTCCTGCCTTCACCTTGAAATCATGCCTTTAATTAATTAATCACTGGACTTGTGCAGAAAATAGATGTTAAAAGGGTAAAAGTACCCAGAACCACTGCTTGCACTACAGGTACGGAGGACCTGTCTGAATTTGACTTCCATTGGAAAGGGAGTATTATAATCAGAATTCTGTTTGATCAGTGTAAAACGTGTGCCTTAAAATGTTAATAAATGGACCCATAGTCCAGGTAATAAATTATGTCCACTTCCTGAGGAGAGCACAGGAAGTTAAAAAGAATACATATTATGTATTCTTTTTAACTTCTGTGGTTTGGGACACTGTTTTCACGGAACTTTACTTGTTTACTTGAATGACGGCTAATCCACTTACATGTAAAGTGTATTTGTGTGTTCAAAAGGAGAGTTGTTGTGACAATGCTTGTTTATTCAGAAGCCCTCTGCCCAGGATGCAGAAGAATAAGACGATTTAAGAGCTTGAGAGCTAGAGAGATAGAAGGAGCTACGTGGGGGAGGAAAGGGTGGGGGCAAAAGTCGGATAAAGGCCAAGGCAGCCTGATAAAGTTCAACGGGCAGTTTATCAGTGCAAAGTTATATTGCTCCAGGATGTTATGAGATGACTGGTGTTAGATTTACAGTAAGTAAGTAAGTAATCAGTAATTTAATCCTGTTCACAGGTATTTGGAAAACTTGTATATTATTGGAAAGTAATTCATATGAGCCATTAGATTTGTATATAAGTAGAGGTGACACCTTCTATTTAACCAGACTACTCACCTGCTGTGAGCGTAGAACTGGGATATAGAAAAAAAAACCTGTGAACAACCTCAGTCATTCAAAGGCTTTCCTGACCTTTGGAATTTTTTTGGAATCAATTTTGGAGTCATCCTCAAAGAAATGCACTCTTATATTGTTGGACTGCCCTCTTATAATGAATGAATGAATGAATGAATGAATGAATTAATCGTTTATTTCGGACATGACAAGTAATCAACATCTGCACACATCATAATAACACCATGATGAAAGAAAAGATGGCTGTTACACAATAAATAAAACCAAAGTGCAGTATATAATGAAGATGACCACTGGTCCCTTTGAGAATAAGTAGTATATTTGGAGTTGAGGGCTTTGCACACCATATGCATTATCAAATAAGTGCAAACTTTCACATCAGCGACTGAATTTCACTGAGTGATATCGTTGATTGATTCAGCTTTTTCAAAGTTTTGCTTCTAGCAGATACACATTTTGACATTCACAGTGTGTTTCTCATGACATGATATTACAAATGATCAGATAATCAAACAGCTGGTTCTGTTCACACACAAACAGGACTTGCCTCAAATCTTCAAACTATCTGACAGAAATCCTAAACCTGAAGTAATATGTCCTGAAGTGGTGAAGTTCTCAAGCTCTCCTCTCGTCTTCAGTAATGGTTGCACAGTTCAGTTAAAGGTATAGTCTGTAAAATGTGGCAACATTTTATTGGTGAAGTTGCAGCTGAATACCATTTACCTCAGCCATCCCTTCCAAGTGTCTTGAAGAACCCATGTATTCTTCACTTGGCATCACAACTCAAAAGACATATAGCTTGTCCATTGTGGGCTGTTGTAAATCAATGGAGGTTCAAAATGGCAGCCTCTGCAGAAGGGCCAAATAAGTCTCATTCTTGGGTAATGAAAAACAACAATTCATTCAATCAGGGGATTGTACACTTATAAAAACATGTATTAACATTTATTTTGGAAGAAATGTCACCTAAAGTTTAGGTATTGTACCTTAAAATGTGTAAATAGTTATAGTATAGTGTGTGGAATAGTGAGGGGGTGTATCAAAATTACATCCAGATTAGTAACTGACAGTAAAAAGAACATTTAGAGCCAGCTGAGAAGCTTTCTTTTGCAAATCCTTGTGAAATCTGTGTTTTCTGAGACGACTGACTCTGTCTTTTCCTCCCTTGCAGGCAGGACAAGCTCAAGGTTCATATGAGGAAGCATACAGGAGAGAAGCCTTACCTGTGTACGCAGTGTGGAGCCGCCTTTGCTCACAACTACGACCTGAAGAACCACATGCGTGTACACACAGGCCTGCGCCCCTATCAGTGCTCAAGCTGCTTTAAGACTTTTGTGCGCTCGGATCACCTGCACCGCCACCTTAAGAAGGACGGCTGCAACGGCATCCCATCCCGCCGGGGTCGTAAGCCTCGGGTGCGGGAGCCAACGCTCCACGAGCCCCCATTGGGCCTGCTGAGTCCCAGCTCTGACACGGGCCCCGGGCCTCGTACCATCAGGGGACGGCGGCATTCAGAGTCAACCTCGGCAGCAGAGGTGGGGGGGGTTTCTGGAGGCCGCACACTCAGCCCTGAGCTGCAGGAGTTGGCAGAGGAGGCTGGGCCCTGAGACTGCAGGAGCAACAAGGACACTGCTGGATACCATGGTCACTCTGTGCTGCCTGTGAGACAGGCCAGTGAACAGAGGAGAAAAAACATGCAAAGGCAAACTTAAAAAAAAACAACTAACTATTCCTCTATAAACCAAATCAGGGTGTCACAAAAATCTAATATTTTTTATTTCTTTCTTGTTTTACTTTTGAAAACAGTAGATTTGCAAAGCAATTCGGTTTATTTGTTAAAGAGCAAAGAACGCTTCAAATCATGCACCCATCACGTCCACTTTCTGGGTCATTTCTTTCTTTATAATGTTCGGGGTTTTATACATTGGCATATGTGTTTAGGCAAATGTATAATAGATACAAAGAAACTCTGAGCAACTATGCAGTTGATTTAGATTTTTATTGGTTTTGTCCTCACAGCCTTCAAGCTCTGTGCAAGGTGTCTCTCAAGTACCTTCTGGCTGCTGTACGGGTGAAGTGAGGACAAATCCTCCCAGTGAAAACAACTCTTTTTTATTCTTTTGCAGGTCTGAAATGTACAGTTACCATAGAAACAACATTGCCACAGTATGGCATATGCAAGGAAACAAAACGCCACCGTTTTGATGCAACAGGTTTTTTTTCTCTCTTTCTCTCTCTCTAAATGTTCCAGAAAGAATCAGACAAGGGTTTGATTGAAGTGTTACTTACTCTATAAAATGCATTTTAAGAATCTATGTTTCGTCTTACTGAAAAAACAAAATCACGTTGAGTCGAATCCACTTTAACGGGGGCTCGTCGGTTGCAGGAGTAGGGAAAATAAGAAGCGAAGGATTTGTGTTTTTAAAGCACTACCATCATCAATGTATCTGTTGGCTTGACTACATTGCCTCTTATTCCTCGTGACTCTGCAATCTCAGCATTTCTGTTTTCCATTTTGATTTTGTCTTAATTTGTTTGTTTGTTCCTTTTTGTTGACTGCTTCGGGTACTTGACACTTTATAATTGTATACATGTATATACAGCAGGTGGTAATATGACATTGGTCCCCTCTTAACGCTGAGGTGTACTTACTAATCGGGTTTTTCCTCTTCGGCTTGATGTCATATTTCTCACAGAGTGAAGCTTGTGGGGTGAATGGAGAAAAAAAACTGTATGAATGTTTGATGAAACAAAAAACATAGTCACCCATTTGTCCTAAACGTTAACACTTGACATGTATAGCTCCTGCCCAAAGGATGAGGAGGTTGATCCAATGAATGTGCTTAACTTTCAGTGCAGTTTTTTCGGAATCTGTCCTTGTGTGACAAGGCGCGGGTAGCATTTAACCAACCGCAGGTTAAAGGAATGGCAGGGAGCCCGAGTGAAAGGTTGACAAAAGAATAAGAAGAGATAGATGAGCACCTTTTTTTTCTATGTTTGCACAGCTTTACTAAAGATATCCGACGGAGCTAGAGAGAGGAGGGAGAGAGTGAGAGAGAGAGAGGTATATTTAAAGGAAGTGGGCTGGGAGGGAGCGAGTGCAGGTTTATGTATCATGCTTATTCCAATCTTTTTGCTCGAGGGACCACACAACCGTGAGGCAACCTGTATGATGAAGAGAGTAATAAATACCTGTCCAAGTTGGGAGGCCAAATAGGAGCGCAGCTGCAGCTGGTTGATGGGGGGAGGGGAACAAGCGAAAGGGGAGGGGGATCTCACAATGTCTGTTGCATTCCAAAAAAAATAATCTCCCCCAGCTCAGCCACGTTTCCAGGCAGGAGGGGATCAAATCAGGCCTTTTTCTCTCCCTCGCTCTCTCCTATGTAGTCTGCTAATGCCCCCGAACCAGCCTGGAGGGGATGTTATTATATTAGAGTCTGGTGTTGCTGTGGGTTGGAGGCCTGGTGCTGGCAGTTTGGTGTGTGTGAGTGTGTTTACATGTACGTGTGTTCCGTCTGTGTGTGTGTGTGTGTGCGTGCATGGCAGCCAGGGTCCCTCTGGCCACATCATCACTGTGTGAGTCAGCCCCAGCCTGTTCAAACATGCACCCTGAGCTGCCAGGCCCAGTGCACTTTCTCTGTCTCTCGCTCACACACACACACATGCTCACACGCTTGCTGAGTCCAGGTATCCTGTAGAGAAGGAGAAAATGCCAGAACTGAAATATCTGTTTCAACATTGTCAGTAACTCCATATGTCTGGATTTGTCCGTTTTGAACCGTTTTGAAAATGTGGGGCTGTATGGAAACACTTAACATTACAGTACAGTAAGGATCGTTTTGCAATTAGGAAGCAATATTATGGTAATACATATTATTTACATCGTAGATGTGAAGGTATATACTGCAGTGATTTGTATTACCAAGCTATTGCCACAATATTCCTTTGGAAATAACTTGGTATGACTGTAATATTATCTCATTATTACCACACAATTACGATTGGAATTATGATATTACCATAATTTTACCTTCCTACTATTACCATGTTGTTATTGTACAGTAATGTAAAGTGTTAGCAGCTGTGCTTTTGTCCTCTACATTTATTTAAATGTATTTCCCGAGTGAGCACACTGAGCCTTTAAAAAAAGAAAAAAAGAGGACATCTCTGTGGTGTCGAGCCCCTCCCACTTCACTGGCCCATAATACCTGCAGTAGTGCAGTAATTTACCTACAAAACACTTTGTTACTGACACAGGCACTTTTGTCAACAAAACGGGTACTTTGAAACGAAACCAGTGGCAGACGAGCGAAGTCCTTTCTTCTCTCCGCGGTGGAGACGTTCAGCTCCATCGCTGGTTTTGTTTTGGTTTTTGATGACAAATTAAACAAAACATCAAAGCAAAAAATATGCAAGTTCAAATCTCTAGAGGAGGAGCCAAGCAGATTTCCAAATAAATAGATAAATGAATTAATCCATGTAACTGATTGCACTTGAAGTTAGTTATTTAAAGAGGTTTAGTGACTTGTCTTTGTCTTAAAGTGCGTGTAAAGCAAAAAAATACAAATTTGGAGTAAAGACTGACAACAGTTTCTCTCCAGTCATGTGTTCAGGATTGTTTTCGACCTGTTAAAAATATGGATTGATGACGCTCCAGTGCCATAGTTAGCATAATTCTCATAACTAGCTGTAATGATATGAAAACCTTCAGTGTGCTTTTTCAGCCGTTTTCTGTTCACTACACCTACTGTACACTACTGCTACTACTTTGTGTCCCAAAGAATTTGTCTTCCCTTGATGGAAGAAACATGCAGAATATCTCTGGCACGTAATTTAAAACTCTTAAAAGACGAGGACATGCAGTAGAGAAGAAGAGCAGACTCCTGCTGTGAGGCTGCAGGTACCACTGAGGGCTGTGTTTGTGTACGGTTATGTCGTTAAACTGCTGAGCTTTTATGTTTATATTCTGTACAAACACTGACAAATAGTGATGTTTACCTGCTTTGGTCTGCACTAAAGCATGTGTTAGTGTGTGTGCGCTTCTGTGCATATGGAGGGGACACACACTCACATACAGGCATTAGTGGGAACCAAAGCAAATGAACATCACTGGCTTTGTTGTACAGGGAACCGGTGCGTTTACGTTAATATTCTGTATGACCCTGCTTTGGTCCTCACTAAAACCTAGAGCAGAGACTGTTGCTGAATTTTACACAATTTAAAACCTAATATTTGAACACAACACATGCCTTTTTATAATCATTCAAATCTGGTAAAGTGGTCAGTAACGAGTTTTCCTGTGAGATGACAAAGTTATTTTTCATCGTTTTACACGCACTTTAATGTTCAGACAGTGGATGGAAAGATGAGGCAAAGAAAGAAGGAAAGGTAGTGTGTTTATGCGTGTGTGTGTGTGTGTTGCATTGCTGGCTGGCAGGCTGGAGGGTCTCGGGAAGAGCTTGGATAAACAAACTTCATGTCTACCCCATCTGTTCACCAGCCTCTCTCATAACTACACATGTTCTCAGAGGATCCACGGTGATAATAGGTCCACAGTACCACAGAAGCAAAAAAAACAAAACAACAAAACACCCCCTCCACCTTATTGTAACTCATTGGACAGTGTGGCTTGTTTACTTCATGGCTCTCTCGGTGCAGATTTGCACAACTCTTGGTTTTCGTTTACTCTTGCCGCTCATTCTTAGGCATTGGCAATGTCTTACTGCAGTCTACCCGTTTGTTATTGCGTCTCCATTATGATAAAGATGGGGTTCATGATTGCACAGTGCGACTCCCACAGGTCTACCTGGTTTGTGATGTGTATGTGTAGAGGTACTCTGTATGGACCTCTTGATGAGGCAGGATATTGTCGCTGTCGAGACCTGTGAGCCTGATCTTAAACGTATATTTTGTTGGACCTCGTTTCCCCCTCCGAACGTCTTACGTTGCTTGTTGAGTAACCAAAGCTTTTTTTTCGTCCTCAGTCTTAGTTGAGTATAGACCAGAGATGTTAAAAATATGTCTATAATTTATCCAGAAGGGGCCTCCTCCTCACCAAGCCACACAGAGATGCCCCTCCTCTTGAATGCATATGCAGAAATGTGTGCAGAGTCATACAGACATTTACTTGAGTTTGCCGTCTCTCGCTTTTTGTTTCCTTGTGAACGATATAGAGGTTTTAGGATGTATAGATATTTTGTTCTGTCTACACTCAATTTTCTTAATAACCATTTGCTAATAGCTTTTTTTCTAGCAATTGTACATGGCTGTGTGTGTGTGTGTGTGTGTGTGTGTGTGTGTGTGTGTGTGTGTGTGTGTGTGTGTGTGTGTGTGTGTGTGCATGTCTGTCGACGGGTCGGGGATGGTATGGTGGGGTTATTTTTTTTGTTGCTGTGCCAGGGGGGTGGGGTAAACGGGTGCATGGGTGGGGTTATGGATCTAAAGCCTGATAGCACTGGAAATGGTGCTTTAGCTGAGAGAGCAAAAGTTTGCACTAACGTTCAATGTCCTTGTCCTGCTCCTGGAAGAAGGGCAGGTGACCTCAGAGAGACCTGTGAGTTTCCACAAGCACAGAGCTGTGTGGTTGCTACTCAACTGTCTCATTTAAAAGAAAAAAAAAAGAAGAACTCCATCCAACCCCCGCCATAGAAATAATCATGTACAGTGTATTAAAGAGTACACAGACGTCCAACAACAACAAATACCAAAGGAGAAACTAAATGGCTTGCACTCAAGTCATTGGGACATTTTAAAGCTACCAATCTAACGTTGGAGTCATAGTTTTACTGTTGAACCTTGAAGGCTCTTGAAAAGAGATTCTGGACACTAGAAATTGTGTGAAAACTGCAAATCCTATTTGCTTTTTATATATTTAAGAAAGAAAATAATTATTCCAAATATACAGCATTTAGGCACTTAGACAGTAGCAAAGCCTCTATGAAAACATTCAGAATCTATGAGTTGGTCCTGGTCTGAAAGCTGAGCTGTAACGTCTTTTTTTTTCAACTTACTTAAGAAACGGGACTTTATCCACGTTTGTTTCATGTTTGTGAGCTGATGAGTAAATCATTGGAAATGATAATGAAAAATATTGTGAACTCTTGTCACTTTGCTCGTCACTAAAAATGGGTGATTTCAGTTTTGATTTGTTTTGAATTGAAAACATTTGGTTTGAAATGTTCTCCAATTGAAGCAGACTGTGAGTCTGTGGCCTTGCCTGAGCAGCACTAAGCTTATTGTTTTGATGTATTTTGATTTCTTCTTCCTGACAGTTGTATTGTGCAGTGTGGGGCTGAGGCTCACTCCCACCAGGTGTGGACAGAGCAACACGATGAGCCTCCGTGTGCCTTAAGTGGGCAGGGACCGACAAAAGTCACACCACCTCCTTTTTTTAATCTTGGTCTTGTTTTCTACCCATATATTAAGACCAAATTGATCCCCCCCCCCCCCCAGATTGGATTTGTCTTGAAATTTATCATTTACCTGTCAAAGCTTTACTTGAATGAATCCATAATAACGTACTCGCCACTAAGATCAGAGCTGTGTCTTTATCACCTGGTGTGTCCTCAGCCTCAGCCCCAGACCAAGGTCACTCCAACTTCACTACAAATGTTTTACATTTGACCTTCATGAGGTTTTTTTTTTTCCCCTGTGTGGTTATCAAACTTTTTTTTTTTTTTTTTTGGTGAGTCCATCTATTATCTGGGAAGGCCGTAAAGCAAAGGAAACCAACAATTACAATAACAGTGATAACTGTAAATAATCAACAGCAGCCATTGTCGTTGCAGTGATTTGTGGCAGCAGGAGTTAGGACTGTTTGCTTTGCTTCATCATTTTTTTTACTGCACACCTGATTTTTCTTCTTCTTCTTCTCCGAGAGTGTGGTTTCCATCAGGCTCTTGATGCACACCAAGCTGAGTGCAGCATATGCAGTACGGCACCGTGCGCAGCATGGCTCTGGCACTCGCACAGACAGCCCTGGGTCCTTCAGAGAGGCGGGCTGTCGTCTGTTGGCCGCTCTCTGCAAAAGTGGGGGACAGTTTGCACTTGGAGTCTATCTCGGTCTCTAGGGTTTCAAAGGTTGGCACACGGGGAGCGGGATTAAATACGGACGGTTGGGAAAAGGCTGAGTGTTGTTTTCAGGGATGAGGTTGGAAACGCCAAGGTGATCGACTGTTTATTGAGCAATGGTTTCAGTGTTGGACCGCTAAGCTGGTAGAAACCCACAAGGCCCCCAGTGTGAAAAAAGGAGGGCAGACAAATTTCACATTGTAGAGAAGGAGAATGTCGCTTATCTCCTTTTGTCTTTACATAAGTACTTCTCAGGTGGAAAAAAAAAAAACACTGCTATGCATTGGTTTCAATGTCTGCTAAGTTTGTGGATACGTCTGATCACCAACCCTTTCTTGTTCATACCAATATTTAATATAATGGTTAAACACAGGAACGCCTGGCTCATTGTAAAAGTATACTTATGTATATCTCTGTCTTATATTGATCCAGTGGATTGTTTATTTGGAAAGAAGGACGCCAGTGAAGACTCAGTCTTATAAATCAAACTGAACATTTTTTATTTTTTTTTGGAAAGAAAGTGGGTTTGGAAGATCACAGGTTGTTGTTGTTGTTGTTGCACGTTTTCTCGCTTTCTTTCTGCTCTTTTCCTCCCTCTGGACTCAAAGTCTCCATTCTTTGCTGTCGACTGGCCTTCAATCAAAGATCACACTCCCTCAGCAGGAGAATCAGCAGGAGAGACGGAGAGGAGGAGGCACAGGGAGGAGGGGAGGGGGGGACGGACAAGGTCTGGAGGAAAGACCTATTTTCAGTTTTCAGCCACCTAAACCAATTTAAGGACACATTCCATAACTTTGTGTTTGGCAGGTGTAAAGGATGAGAGTTGGAGATGACATTTGACAGTTGGCTGCTTCAGTCAGTCCGTCTGTCTCGCCTCAATATTCCAAAAGGCCCCCAGTGTCCTGCTGTCTGACTGCCTTTTTTTTCCAGCTTCTGCGATTGTAACAAAAGCACTTTTTTGCGAAAAGGCCATCCTGAATTTTGTGTGCTTTTTATTTGGAAAGTTATCACTTTTATTATTCTTTTTGTTGTTTTGTTTTGTTTTGTTTTCTCGGTGCGGATGATTATTTAAATGCAAAAAAAGAAAGAGATAATATGATAATGAATATTAAAAAAGCAAAAAAAAGCTGAGTTTTTGGTATCTGGATGTCCTCATCTGGACATGAATACATCTCTGTTGTACCGCCACTACCTGGCGTATGCAGCAACTGCATACACACACACACAGTGGTAGTGTGAGGGTAAAGGACAGATCTCCCCTCAGCTGCTCCCTGCTTACTATCTCAGATCTTGTTTGGGCAAAAAAAGAAAAAAGGTCATTTGAGCTCATTTTGGGAGACTCATTTTCTTGACAAAAGAAAACCTGTATAACAGTTGCAAAGCTTTCTGAGAAGGCTCGCTGTGCTGAATGTTAAACATGCAGTGTTGTATCCACTGCAGAATCTCTCTGTGTCTGCAATAACGCTGTCTGTCTGTGCAGTTAAAGGTTGGATCTGGTATCCATGGAGAACTTGAATAAACACACATTGGATGAAATGGCCAAATGACCATCATGGACTTTTCACAAATCCCTTTTATTTTATTTGTATTTTTATTTTTATTTTTATTGGCCTTACCATCTATGTCAAAGCAAAATTATTGCAGTAGAGTGGACAAATAATATTGATCATAATAAACATGAAATAAAGCTATAGTTCAGTAAATGGTTTGACTTGGGAGAGAAAGAAATAGGCTACTATTTATGATAGATTGCTTTGTAACTGTGAGTATTACACGTAATTATTTCCAGAGGGTTTTTTTGTTTTGTTTTTTTTTTGGTTTTTTTTCCTGATGTACATTTTACAAAAATGGGATGCGTCCCATTTCTCATAGCTAGAAAATGTAAGTGTAAATGCACAAGGAGGCACATTTAAGCAGAAAACTGTTGCTCCACTTCTCTTCTGGTGGGACACAAGTGCATCCCAAAAAGATATTTTAAAAAAACCTGCTGTGAATTCACTAATTGAAAGGCGTTACAGCCACAAAGTGCAACATCATCATCGGGCTTTTGAGGCGACAGAGCGCAGCAGCCATTTTCTTTCCTTCATGTGGTTCAGTGTGGATTCACTATTCGAGTAACCCTTTCTTCCTCATCGCAAAGTTTTTTTCTGTTCTCAGTGTAGCAGTATGCCGGTCCATATCTATTGGAAGCTGCAGGGAGAAAATGTAGGTGATTTAATTTTTCTCTTTTTTTTCTTTTATTTTGAAAATTTGCACTTTTTGGTGACGAAAAATAAAATTGTATATGAGACCACTAAATCTACACCGTCTAACCATATAATTCCATTTTGTGTCATTGTTTTTGTTGTTCTGTTTTTTTTTTGTTTTTTTTTAATATATTCAAAAATGTCTGGCATCTGGTTGTCTGGTTTAAAGAATATAAAAAAAATCTTTCTATTAAAAAAAAAAAACAGTGGTTGCAAAGTTTTGTGTTGACAATTTTGTCTCTTATTCTACCTTAGAGGGGCATGCGTGTCATAAAATGTTGATTTATCAGATTATGGCGACATTCGGGCTTTGAGTCACAGCGATGGTTTCACATTTTTATTCACAGTTTATGTTGAAGTGTAGTTCCTCGTGGATCTGTGTTCTGGTTTGTGCAGGATCGCACCCTCAAATGACCTTGCAACCTTGAGTCTGTAGGGAGGAGGGGACTACGCTGTCCCTACTTTTTTTAAAATTTGGATTGCAGTACCTGTTTTAAACTCTAGTCGCTATTATTTTACATAATAGTGACTAATAGACGTCTTAACATGAAGGAGAGAAGTAGTTGCGCTTCAGGTGATCTTAAAGGAGACTGAAAATGTGATGTTTAATTCCCAAAAAAATTTTTTTATCGAAGTCAAGGCACTCACAGATGGTTTTAAAGTTATTATTTTATTTATTTTTAGGGATTAAGGAACACAAAAAACCAATGCGTTTTAAAAGTTCATGTGTTCATCTGCTATAGTGTGTATGTGCAGTTCTCTCTAGCAACCAGAAGGTGGCAGTATTATCACTGCTATGATGATTTTAGGGGCGACCAAGTACTGTCACACAACACTTCACAGTCTCTCTCTCTCTCTCTAACTTGTATTAACTCTTAAAGTCACTCACTGGTTTGCATCTACGCTTTAATTCACATCACGTAGTGCACTTTACCACATACAGTCCATACACTTTGTGTGTGTGTGGGTGTGTTTTTTTTTTCTTAATGCATCACAAGCATCGTAATGAAGACATTTACTTTCACGTGTGGAGTGTAAGGCCTTGTGCCACGGTGTAAATCTACCAAGTTGATGCCACTAATGTTGTTTTATTTCTTTTATTTTTGTTCCCAGAGGTCCAGATTGCAACCCCTGGCTTGTCGTCAGCCCGTCCTCCTTGTTTTTCCTCTGTCCATCCCCCTGGGGTGATCCTGTGGGGGTGACAGAGGTCATAGAACAGCTCATTAACCCCACCCCGACAGCCCACACATTGCTGCAGTCCTCAGTCCCTCGCTCTACACACACACACACACTCTATAATGCTCCACTAATAGCAGTTAAGTCGACTTAAGCCCACTCCTTGAGCAGTTTGCTCTCAGGCCTTGGACATGTATGTGTCTTGCATGTGGACTCCATCTTAACATGTTTTCATCGTGAATGTGACGCGCCCCCAAAAGTGCATTATCTCTATATGAAAAATGTTCTGCTTTTTTTCCGCCTCTGAAATGAAACCACATTTAAACTTTTATTGCGCCACATATCCACACATATTAAAGTAGTATGAGATGATGCTTGATTCGGTTTGGTTGAACCTGTTGGCCAGATGTCTCTGGGCCTCCAGTCATTAATTGTTGTGTTTGTGAGGCATCTAAAAACACAGTGGGATATGGTGTTATTTTCCATGTTCAGACATCATTGTTGCAGTCAAAACATATTGGATAAGAGGAGCAGCAGCACCTCAGGGGCTGGGAGATGCCTGGGAGCTGTTGTCTGTTGTCTCTGGTGGTATTATTCCCTCAGTCTGTGCATGTTTGTGTGTGTGTGTGTGCATGCACACACCGTGTTTCTGTTCTGTTCTGTCTACATGCTTATGCGCAAAAGGTGTATGTGTGTGTTTTTATTTTTTTTATAATCGTACACTTCTGTGCACGCCGTCGTCATTAAGGGCTGGCGGTAAATGAGGCTCTAACTGCCCTCACAATGAGCCAATGTAATGTAAAGAAAACAATGACACACGCACACTAGCCTCATTTTCGGCAGCACACACACACACACACCTTTCTCTGGGGATATAAAATGCCCCTGCCTCTGCACACCGTGGGACATGAGTTTCATCCAAACTAGCTGCCGTCCTCAATAAAGCCCCCACGTGAGCAGTCTCTGCAGTATAGATTTCCACTTCCTCTCCGGGTATATTTTGTTCAGATCAGGTGTTTAAACTGCTCAATATGACAATAATTAGGCAGCACAGAAGACGTGTTCTTTCTTATGTTGATAAGGGACGTTGACCTTTAACCCCTGCGCCCCTGTAGTCCCCCCCCCCCCCTCCTCCTTTGCAGTACACCCGTCCCATATGCCCTCGGCCAACTGCCCCCCCTTCTTCTTCCTCTTCTTCTTCTTCTTCTATGTCCAGCTCCCATCAGGAAGGATAGAGGGTGGATTGGACAGGCTTGGAGCTTTGCCTCTGGCCATCTCTCCTCCTCCCCAGAGAACAGAGGACTGAGGTGCCTTTAAACCACTGCGGCAAAAAAAACCCTACCAAAACCCTGCAGTCATTAATATGCAAAAATGCAAATGAGTAGGTAATTAAGAGCTGGAGCTCTCTGGAGGCTCTTTGATTGCTAATGAATTCTAATCTACAAAGAAAAGGGGGGAGGGGAGGAGAAAAAGAGATGAAAGAAATAAAGAAAACAACGAGGATGGAGAGAGAGAAAAAGAGGAGCTTCAATTCACGCTTTGTAATATCCATAAGTTTTCATATCAGATTTGTTTTTTTTTTATATCTGCGAGCCATAATGTGAATTATTACCTCAGGTTTTTTTTTTATTTTTTAATACAGTTACTCAATGATACATGTGCACGTCAGGCACATTGGGAGGAATATGAATGTTTAATAAACGAACCACAAAACACATTTCTATCAAGTTAGGAGACGGTATCCCCCCCCCCCCCCCCCCAGATTAGAGGACAAACAGCCATGGAAACACGATAACACGAGTGGCATGAATATCGTCGGCGAGGCGATCTCCTCTGTTATGACACAGTGCAGCAATTGTGCAAATATTGCTAATTAGAGGAGAAGATGACAGGCGCAGCAGACACTTCTGACCAGTGGCTAGCAGAGAAAATAAGAGGGTCAGATATCTCAACAGAGTGTTTCTTTGCTGCCGTGGCAGCTGTGCGCTGAATTAAAGGAGATGTCATTTCATCACTTCTGTGAGCCATAACACATCCCCACTTCCACTCTAACTCATTCACTCTCTCACTCACACACACACACACGTATGCACACATTGCTGTTATTGTTGTTGCAGTGCTCCCACTACATCAACAATCTCTGCTTCCCTCCCCCACACAGGCTCACATCTATCTCCCTTTCACTCCCCCCCCCCCCCCCCCCACGTCCTGGGCAGCACTGACATGCCTACTTCAATTGATTTAGAGTCAATTCAGCTTCTGATCTGATTGTTATCATGTGACTTTTTGCACACCTCCCCCTCAATATATGACTAGTCTATTATTTCCAGATTGGGAGAGAGATTTTTTTTTTTTTTTTACTTGGCACTATGTGTGTCTGCTGGCTTCACTCTCTGTTTCTTCAGATCTCTCACCTTCCTATTAATCTCTGAGACACCAGTACCACCTCCAAAATCATCCACCACTGCCGCCTCTACCTGTGAGTTCCCCCCACTCCCCCGGCTTGCCCTCGGCTTTGTAAACAGGAATCTGGTGTTTTTGTTCACTGTACCTGAAGCGTGGGTGGCAGAAACAGGGGCACCCATGCAACTGCACAATAATGGGAATCCAAGATGGCAGGGAGGGGTCCCATAAAAATCACCAGCGAGAGAACAGAGGAAGGCGGCACATACACAGGAAAGCCATTGTGAAATGAGAGCAGACACAGGATTGTTGATTTAGTTTTTCCTTTAGTAAATAGATTGTTGATTTGCTTTGTTGTTTGTCTGTCTGTGTTGGATCCTGTGTAGAGAAGTGTAGTGTCTGGGAGGATTAATGTCATGGACAATCCCTCAAACTCATTTTCTTTCTCACTATGGAGCTCTGTGGGATTTACAGATTCGGGATAAGGGAGGCAGACTTTGTGTTTTCTGCTGCTGCTGCTGCTGCTGCTGCTGATGATGATGATGGTAGTGGTCCCATTTCCGATGTGAAGTTTATATCAGGGTTTATTGTGTTCTTTTTAAAAGTGGTCTGTTTTGAAGTTACACCGCCCTCACTCATGTTTTCCAACGGCTATCTCTGAAAGACTACGGCAGCGTAACCTTGTGGATTATGTCCTATTTAAATCACCCTCTCGCTCTCTCTCTCTCTGCTCGGCACATGTTTTATTGTTGTCGAACACGTTGGAAGTCGGTGTGAGTTTGGGCTGTGATAGAGGGAAGAAGCTCGACTTGACGAGAGTCAGTTTATCATGAGCACAGAGAGCACAACAGATAGATAGATTCCCCGTGTCTCCTCCCCTTCAGCACAGATAGACTAGGAGCATGGGCACTCAGCCAACACTATCAATCTATCCGCTCCTACCCCCAGCCTCTAACTCTTATTGGAGGACAGCTTCCAAAGGGGCAAGGAAGCATGAATCATAGCCCGGCTATGAGAAGCTGTTATGCCTCTAAATACACGTGTTGTGTGTCTGAAAATCACTTCGTTTTTCTGTCGTCCATTAACGACAGACTCGGCGGTGATGGTCACAGACCTGGAACAAAGTTGGAGCGTTTAGTGCGGCCGAGGCTGTTCACAGAGAGGGATTGTTGGTCTTGGCCTAGTTTTCTTGTCTGATCAGAAACCTGTGCACCTCTGCCCTTCCCCCACACCCAAACCTAAGCCTCTACAATTACAGGCTGTGAGGGGCTCAGTATGGAGCGAGGTGAGCAGCTTGCCTCGCCAGTGAGCTTTGTGTGCGTTATGCCTATACTGTATTTCTGCGGGCTTATCGTGGTGTGTGATATAACCTGGCGACGTGGTTTTGGCTTGCATGACTGGTCTCGTATGAGCAGAGCAGGACGACGCCGGGGTGATGAGCGTGTGCAGTATGCGATGTGAGGAAGTTGACAACAAACACTGAGCCCAGCTTTGAGGCGCTTTCTGATGGAGATTATAAATTGCTAGAATCAAAGGTGTCATTGGTCTATACTCTGATGCCCCCCCCCCCTTTAATGTTTTTTTTTTATTTAGTCTTCAAAGCATAAAGGATTAAAAAAAAAAAAATCCAAAGTGGACCATGAAATGAGAACATATGATTACACCTTATTACACCCTGTTGTTCCCCATGTGTGTCGATTCAGAATACGTGTACATGGATAAATATTCCATTACATATGCACAAATATATGACTGATTAGCACTAATGTGTCAAACATATGCTAATTCTCCGTGTGCATCTGTGGTTAATTACAGATATGAAGTCAGGAATGGCTCAGAGGAATCACAGAGGGGCGTGTGTGACAGCGTCCCTCCCCACTCGGCCTTTAACTGTCCATTGTGCCGTCAGTGTATACGTGGAGATTATAGATGACATGTTTGTGTTTTTATGTCAGGGCCCAGCTCTGGAGGGGGTTCCTATGTGGCACATTAACCATGTGAGAGCTGGGATAATGAACGTCATTTGAAATCATTTTAACATAAAAAAATTTAGCTTTTAGTTTTTTTTTTTCACAGGTGAGTGTGACATCAGTGACTTTAAAATAAAAAATTATTATTAGTTTTGTCAAGTACTACAGGGTTCCTATGCAGCATGGAAAAATATGGAATTTAATTTGAATAATTTCCAGGTCTGGATAAGTATGCAAAAAGGGGAAAAAGTATGGAAAAACGTTTCTAAAATTAAATATATTAATACAAATGAAAACAAGTTACTAACACAACATAGCCTACCTGTAGATCAGGGGTGTCAAACTCATTTTCACTGAGGGCCACATCAGAATAATGGTTACCATGAAAGGGTCAGATGTAACTGTCATACAGAATAAATGTCACTAAATATAATGTAAAATAAAGGTTACTACGCCATAACATATTTAGCAATATTATTGCTAAATAACTTTCTGTATTTATTACTTATTCAATTTCACTCGTCGCATGATGCATATACAATGATACACTGCGATCTAGTGGTGGTGCCAACACTTTGTGGGTAACACAATCGCCATGCATTATGGGAAATGTAGAATATGGTAAACGCACGCTGTAAAGCAGCATAGACCTATTTTAACACAGATTTTTAAGACCTAATTAATCACTCGCGGGCCACATATAATGACGCGGCGGGCCACATCTGGCCCCCGGGCCTTGAGTTTGACACATGTGCTGTAGATGATATGAAACTAATCAAGCTAGCTGGAGAATGGTGTCGAGTTACCATGGTTACCGTTACTGACTGCGATTCTCATTTATTTATTATTTTCCACGCGTGTCGCCGAACCAGCCACCGATTGTCGGCCGCGATAGTGTCACGGGTCGATGCAAGTTTTCCGAGGGCTGGCTTAATGAAAAATTAGTGAAGGATTTTAAAACCAGATGGACCAATGGACATCTATTGTGGTCAAGAAGGGGACCGGCCTAGAAAAACAAAAAGTGGGGAAAAAAATACAATATCATACTTATACTTAATAATAATATTGATGATGCCTAAATTAATGTATTAATATCAAAAACAGACATACAAACAAGCGTATTTATTATTGAATGTTGTATATGATATTTAGAGATTTAATAATGGGATAATAATGACTAAATGTCTTAATGTGGGCCATGTTTTCATTATAACATGAGTTTAAGTGGGGGGCCGCATGTAATTGATTGGGGGGCCGCATGTGGCCCCCAGGCCGCCAGTTTTTGAGACCCCTGCTTTACATAATAAACATCTAACAATTGGTATTCAGGTGTTTAATATTGACGGAAAAAGCCTCAGAGAAGTCTGGGAATTTGAGTCTGGAAAAGTATGGAATTTTGAAATGGAGAATGTGTAGGAACTCTGAATATATGACATGGCAAAGACTTGATCACAATCACATATTTTCAAATCTGTTTGTTATAAAAATGTTACTTTTCATTTAAGCATTTGCTGGTGACGACGCACGGTGAATATTTCCCTCCACTTAAAACCGCGGTTTTTCAAACATGGCGGCCTCTGTAGAGCTGATGTACAGAAATAAAAATAAGTATAATGAAGTATTGATTTAAATGTGTTAGCCATAATTGCAGACATTGTACTTATTTTTTCCAAATATAAAATTGAACATAGTTTACCCTTGGCTACAATGTAAAAAAAAATATAGCTGTGATAATATTAATATCGTACACACACACACACACACACACACACACACACACACACACACACACACACACACACACACACACACACACACACACACACACACACACACACACACACACACACACACACACACACACACACACACACACACACACACAGAGAGTCTGGGCCTATAACCTGTTGTTACCATCAGATGTCCTCAATGTTCATCAGGTCCCTCTCTCTCTCTCTATCTCTATATATATGTTTTTTAATTATTATTCTTTTTCTTCCGCCCCCTCCCTCTCTTCTTCCTGGCTGCCCTTGTACATGCTCTCCATGTCAGACCCAGCTGTTACTACAAACTACTTGGAGGGCTTACAAGCCTCATTGCTAATACTGACAGAAGCACTATTCTTACTCAAGGCCTAACGTCGACTGGAAAAAAAAGCGAGGAATATGGGGAGATTTTCTCTGCCTCGCAAGAAATTCATTTTCCCAAGCAGATGCTTCCATCTGTTCAAATCTAATCTTTTGATTAATACATTCCTCGATGAAAGGACGCCAAATAGGTATTAGATAAATAACTCAAGATGCCCTTTCTTTGGTGCTTATTGAGTATGTTTCTGTCTCCCTTTGATGCTATGGCTGTCCTTTAATTTGGTGTGCATGTGTGAGTACCTGTGCACGTCTGCATATGTGAGCACGCACATGGTATGTTTGTGGAGGTATTTATGGCCCATATGTGCATTTGTTCCGAGCAGTAACCCCATTACATTCCTAAGACGGTCTATGACACTAATTAATGTTCTGTGCCGAGGCTTTTCCTTTACCCCCGGGGACACCCGATGGATTATTTACCTATATGTCCTATTGACAGCAATCCCCCCCCCCCCCCCATCCATTTGGTAACCTCAATGCAAACAGACAGTTTGAGGCATTAGGGGTGTGTGACAACAAAAGCAGCCACGCAGAGTTTGCTCATGAGCATCCTCCAGAGACACTCCAGTCACTGTCGCCTTTGTTGAAAAGGCACATAACTGCGCTTTTGATGTTAAAGACATATTTTCGTGTTGTTGTTGTTGTTTTTTAAAAATGTTGCGTTTCTCTGCGTCGTCGCGTGTAGAGCACATGCACATATGTACATTTGCAGAGGCTGTAGACACACACAGGAAACAAAGAAATGAGTCAACTGAACTTTCTTTTCTTTCTTCTTCTGCGACAAGTTTTCTTGTCCTCGGGTTACAGACGACAGCTGTCGAACACCTACAAACACTTTCTAGTGGAGTGCGTTTATTGTGTGGGTTCGTGTGACACAAGTCATGCAGGTATGAGCTGTGCATGTGGAATAGAGGGAGAAAACACAACAAACACATAAGGGGGGGGGGGGCGCCTATGAATTAGATCATCATCATCATAATCATCATTTACAGAGATTTAGAAGCAGCTTGTTTTAAATGTGCGCCTGCTTCTCGTGTTCTGGAAACAGCATTTTTTCATTATAGATACACATTTCCGTTGATCATCTGGTATGGTATATATGCCCACTCTGTCTGAACTGTTTTCTCTGAACTAACCCCCCCCCCCCTCTTCATCCTCCTCCTCCTCCTCACCCCACCCCCCACTCACTCTGTGATCCTATACACTCCACTCTGCTCTGGAGCAGGCAGTTACAAGCGGTTCCTAGGGGTGTGTTGGTTTGACGTTTGCCTCCTCATTCACAAAAGAGAACGTGGCCGAGCGGAAATGGGTGATTGATAACAGATTTGGACGGGAAGTTATTTGGAAAAAAAATAATATGGAATCTAATATCATTGTGATCTAACCCCAGTCAATTGATTTGACTTTAGTGATCCTACACTGGGGGGAAATTACTTTTGTTTTACAGCAGCAGTAAAATAAAGATAAAAATAAGAATATTATTAAAAACATAAGGCTGGACTGCTGTGTGGAAAAAAAAGAGAAGCAGCCCAAGAATGTGTTTGGCACATTCAGTTTTCAATTTCACAGGCAAATCATTTAATTGATAAGTTAATGAATCAAAGGTTATTTTTTAAATGTAGCCATAGCTTTCAGCTGAATAGACTATTTCATTTTTGAACCTGACCATGCTTTTTTGCATGCATGACTGCAAAAGTGACGTAGATACTTTTTTTTGTCGCCATTTGTTGACAAAACTGATTTCACAGTGTGATGGCAACAGAAAAACAACACCTTTGTACTAGTGATTGCCATAAGACTGAATGTATGGCACAATAGAAACTTCATTACTCCTTATTTTAAACAATGAAAACTACGTATTCTTCTTATTATTGTGATTATTATGATACAACACAACCAACTCTGAGCTGTGTCCCAGCAGTACTTTCAGCTTCCCCCGTTGATGCCACCTCTACATGCTGGTCCTTTGATAATTTGATGGTATCCTGTGGACCTGGAGCTGCTTAGCTATTCAAATTGCAATTGCAATACTATTTAAAATAAAATTAAAATAAATATATCCCTGTCTTTTCCCTCATCATAAAGTAGCTACATGTAAATAATTATAATAATAATGCATTTAGCACATTACATGCTAGATAAACAGCAAGTGATACACATATATTTTTCACTATGCATCGCCTACATTTTCTGAAAAGTCCTGGCTGACTTTAGATTGACAGTTTTTGCTGTCGTACTGAAAACAAAATGATCAAAACCGTGGCCTGAGGCAGTAAAATGCGGACAAGCGGACACAGCAACCACAGTAATAAAATGATGTCAGCGGGCATGTTGGAGCCCCCTTCCGCCAGCCTCCCTGAGCACACAGGGAAAGTGAGCGTCAGGAAAAAGGGGAGACATTTTTTTTATTTACAACACGTGATTGGTTGACGTTGCTGTCAGTCAACCGAGCGCGCGTTCCCATTGGCCGAACCCCTTCGCATTTATCGTGCCATCTCGTCGAGCTGCTGCTGTGTAATCGCAGGTAACTTTCTTTCGGTAGCCTTCCGCCGAGCGACCTAGTTCGCGCAGCTCTCTGGCATTTTTAACGATTTGCAGACACAACGCGGTAAACCGAGCTCCGGGGTGACACTTACCGTGGTTTTCGACCGCTTTAAGGCGTAAAAGCCGCGTCCCTTTCTCCGTCAAAACAGCCCTTCTCTCATAGGCGTTTGAAATCGGACACCGCTGGCGTTGGGGCCCTCGCATTTGTGCGGAGGGATACGTTGTTGCGTCTGACAATGTGGACGGAGGTGGTGAAGATGTCTACGAGAGAAGAATGAAATCATCTCAGTTGTAACAACAAAAAAAGGGGAGACGCGACATTAGTTGCTATAATAGATTTGTTTGCACACAGACTTGTTACGTTGAAGCAAACACGTGGGCGCTGCGTGAAAAGCGGGCTTTACCGGGACAAAAGGAAGACGTCCACTGTGCTCCAGTGCGTTTCATGCACTGAGATCGAAATTCTCTTGAAGTTTTATGTTTTTTTCCCCCTCGCGAGTCTCTTTTCTTTTCACTGTTGGATATCAGACACTCGGAGAGGAGAGGTAAAAGCACACTCTTTCACTTCATGTTTCGGGCAAACTTGCATGATTTGGTTGGCTGTCATTGACACCCATTTCGACGCCTGCGATTTTCGAAAGTTTTTTTTTCTCTTTTTTCGGGGGGGAATGTGTGGTTAAAGCGGGGGATGTTAAGTTTTTGTCTGGGTTTGAGGTAGCTAGCTAAGTGTGTGATGGTCTCCCTGTCGACCACGGAGGAGATGAGGAAATTACTCCTTTGTTCTGCAAAAAAAAACAGACACTCTACTAACGTTAAGTGTTACTCCTGCTTTTTAACAACGAGCATTATTTTGCTTTTCCTCCCCCCCGCCGTTTCTGGCTATAAGCTATTAACATGAAATCTTTACGTTGTGTTACGTTGCCGAGCATTTTAGCTAAACTTTCTGTTGTTAGCTTAGGCGTATTTTTTTCCACACAAGCCGTAAACAAACTTCCCATAATAGTTTTTATGAAAAAACACACAATTTGCCAGTAGAAGTAGCCCTTTAAACGTCCCTCTGTGTCAGTGTCTGGCCACCAGCTAGACTTTATTTTATTACACATTTGGCAGGAAATTCCAGCTGCTCCCACCCCCACCGTCTCCACCACTGAACTCCCTCATAATGCTCCACTTGAACCCTAATGTGTGGAAGAAAGAGCTCGGTATTTGTTGCATTAACTTTGGAGCATTGCGCTTTATTATTATTACCACATTTACCGTTACACTTGTGCTGTTTTCACTGGAGAGAGAATAAAACACACACACACACACACTAGATAGAGGGGGAAGATGTACATGTTTTTCTTGGTTGTGTGTGTGTGTATTTTTATTTATTTATTATCATTATTATTATTATTTGTTATCATAGTCGAAAAATAAATGGTGAATGGGTTTAGTTGTCAGAATAATTTGGCTCGGCTCACCCTGGATGTGGCCTAGCTTTACATGATCAAATAATGCTCTGCTCACATCCTTTGGTGCTCCTACATGTTTATTGTCATTGTTATAAACCGCTTTAGCCAGAGTGGTTATCATCATCATCATTATTATTATTATATATAGTAGTGTGCCTGGCACAGGACATTAACATCCGCTCCTATTGGGTAGTGTTGAATCAACAGTTGAATATTTTCTGTTAAGTGTGGCATCCTCTTGTTTTTATTCCAGTTGTAACAGCACGGATATAAACATTTCTTCCTCATCTGTAAACATCTGAAATTTGGTTTTAACGACAAAATAGTGGCAGCCTGATTTGTGTGTGTGTGTGTGTGTGTTTTTTTTTTTTATCGCATTTTAATAAACATTGCATGTATTCCTAAGTGGAAAACACTAAACGTGGCCCACTTGTGTTTTGAGAAATCATGGTTTGAAAAAATTGAGACTAGTTCCAAACAAAATCCAAATTTGTTTTTATAAACTAAATTGGATCAATGTAATCAATTTTAAATGTTGAGGTTTTTGGTGAAGCTGTGTCGAGGTTTGTTTACAGCCTCATTGTGAAGAATGACCTGCCTTCTCTGCCTTGTGTGGGGTGACAAAGACCCCTAATCTGCTTGCTTCAAATATTGATCCAGCAATAGCTGAAGATGCCATTTTGTTACATTAAGCCCCCCTCCATGTGCTCCACTCCATTCACTTCCATGGGTCAATCTTATTTGGTAACATTAAGTTTATTTTAATGGAGTGTTTGACCCATTCAGTGCTCCACTGTCTGGCCTATCCAGAAGTTTTCCAAAAGCAGTGACAACCATGTTGTGAGCCTATTTACACATGGAGTGATGTGTTGACTGTGAGTCTACTTCCTTTCCTTGTCTCAAGGTTACATTAGTTATGCTCCCCAGAGTTGACTGGAGTTGGAGCTGCACTCTTTGTCTGTTTGACACAATCAAGAGAACAAAGTAATGGGGGTTGTTTTTCAAACATGTAGAAATAATAAAAACAAAAACAAAAAAATCTGTTAATCTAAATACTCTTGTTTTGCGTTAAAGTGGCTGTTTTTAATTTCTTGACATGAATCCACACATTCTGATTTCCCTTTTGTTAATCTCATGAAACATGTTGTATATTTTAAGACCTCCATCTTTTTTTGTTTTCTTTATTTGCATCAATTAATGATAGTTCTGTGTTACAAAAGAGGCAGTAAAAGCACACCACCTGTTGGTGTCCAAGTGCCTCTGTTTCTCGAATCACTCCCCTTACCACTCTTTCCCTGTGAGGCTTGCAGAACCACTGCTCAGCATCAGAGCGCGGCCTTAGGCTTGTGTTGGAATGCAAAACACAGGGTAAATCCGGTCTTCATGCTCACTGTGTCATTTGACAAGGTTCTTTCTGAGTTGACATATGGTAATTTGGTAATGACGTGTTTACATATAGTCATTAGCTCCGTCTTTCACCCCTATTTCCTTGGGCTAACAATAGTCCTAATTATGTCTGTAATTGTAAATGTAATTCATTCTCTTTTATGTTGCAATGATCGACATATGGTTGTGTTATTCGCCATGGTTTGCGTAAAAATGAAAGACAGTTCTTTCAGTTATTTGGTACTGATTTGACTAAAGGCAATGTATTCGTCATTTCATGGCAGTGTCGTTTGAAGTGCTTGGAAGGGAAGGCAGTGTCTTTGAGAATTAGCAGTTTTTAGTAGACCTACCTAAACCGTATGTTGTCTCTTTTCTCTTATTTGACCGTATTTTCAGGGTGGTAGGACTTCAAGCTTTATGTTTTGACCAGCTCATCCTCAGTTCATTTGGTTGCACTCACCAAATATGCAATATTTTTCTTTGACTTGGATACACATGTTTTGTAAATTATTGCGAGCATTAATTCAGTGCAATGGCACCAAGGGAGTTGCTTTTATTTTTGAGAAAAATGCACTGGTTGCTTATGGGAAACTAACGTGCTACATATGAGAATTTTCTAAAGGACTTGTGATATTAGCAAAGCTAGAGTAGTTTGAATCATTCATTTCCATCATCCTCCTTGTTCTTTTTTGAGAACTACATGTAACTTCTCTTTGTGCTTGCTAGTGCCATTAAAATCCTGTATCTGCAAATTTCTCTCGTAGGGATTATTAGAGACTGAAGGGTATGAACGAACAGCAGCCAAGAATGGCTGCAGTGGAAACTGACAAGGAACTCAACGACCTCCTGGATTTCAGTGCGGTAAGAGAGCGGGAGAGTAGTCTTGGGTGGTTTTGGGTGGCAGTGGTAGGTGGGTGGCACTGGGAGAAACAAGCTAAAGAGTGCGATACAGGTCTGGAAAGAGATGGAGGTCTGAATGAGAGAAGTGGGTGGAAAGGTGTGTGGAAAAGGAAGCTTACTTTTATCAAAATCTGTGACAAGTCACTTCAATATATTGCTATCCCTCATTCTCAGCGCGCAGTGCTAGTACTAATTCAAAGCATGGCAAGTAAAATGTTGCTTCAACTCAGGGTGAACGTTGAAAACGATGCAGATTTCAAATATAGGTTCCTCAGTTAAGTAGGTGATGGAGAGCGACGTCAACGAGGATGTGTATCCATAATGTAATGAAATGGCCCCCACTGTCAAATGTAAACAGAGAATCTGGATTGACTGTAGGAGATGGTGGAATTAATTTCACCTTTGTCAGTCTTGTTTACAGTTTCTGTTGGGGGTGATAATGTGATGCGTGATCTGTGTTGAGCAAACAGCCTCTACATCGCTTCTTGTCATATTTTTAGTCTTAAGGAAAGCATTTTCACAGAGATGCTTTCAGCGTGAACCCCCCCAGACATTACCTACAAAGTGGATAGAGGTGTTCTGTTCACCTTTTATTTACCAGTGTCTCACTTTGCCCTGAAGCCTTGTGTTGAGCTTTACGCTAACATAAACAGCGCAAACGCCCAATGGTGCCGTTTTAGGTTGTTTTTTTCCCCCTCCAAAATAAAACCAACAGTTGAAAGAGCTAAATTGCCATCGCTGGAAAATGATTAAACATCATGCACAACAGGTAGGACTGACAGTAGAAGGGTAGACATTCTGGGCTATTACAGAGTTCAGTATGACATGCAAGTTGATGCCAATACATATATTTTATTTCTTTTACTTGTCTTTGTGTTGGAGACAAAGGAATGTTCATTATAAATATAACTGAACTGTTAAATTCCTTGAGCCCTATACACAAACACTGTAAATTTCCATGTTCAGCCATGCAAATGTGTGAAATACCCAATTAATAATGGCTTCAGTTACACGAATAACAGTGTTGGCGCAGTTTCTATTTAATACTTATGTAGTTAGACTTTTTTGGTATACAACGTACATAGCCCAGATAAACATCTGTCTTCAGCAAATGTTATATTATTTTATATTTATTATATTAATACATCTGTTCATCCCTAGTCTTTATACTAGAACCCAGCAGGACTCACTTTATTTTTAGTGCCTTTTTGAAATGCAATGATGCGCATTGTTGGTCGAGCTCTGCGATAATGACGTGTTTGAATTAGAGTAGTCGTGTTCTCCATCACATTATTGGTATTCACATGAAAATTTACTCCAGAAAGAGGAGGACATTTTTTTTTTGTTGTGAAGGGGGTTTGTGGGTGGTTCTCAGCACACATTTTGGGTTTGCGTTAGAAAAGCTCCAATTGACCAGCTGCCAGTTTGAATCAGCAGATGTTTCGTGACAATATGACATTCATAATATGGGTAAAGAACCGTCAAACACCGTACCAACACATTTCCGTCTCTTTGTTTATTTGCTCGATAGTCGCAGAAAGGCTCGTTAGACTGGACGTTGAATAAAGCAAATTATCTTTGAGAGGTCTGTGACCAAATGTAGTGGAAAAAGGATGTTTTTCGTATTTGTTTTTTGGACCTCGTCTTTTCTTCTTTCTTTTTTTGTAGATCATAGTAATTGCAGTGTGTGTCATGGTGTTCTAGTAACTAGAAAGTGTGCTTTGTACAGTAGAAGTAGTCACTGAAACGATACCACACCACAGACATTTAGGCCACACTGTAGCCGCATGGTAAAGCCCACAGTAGCGTCTCCCTTTGAAGGCCGTGCCCCCATCATCTGCAGTTTAAGTACTCTATATGTCTGGTTTCACGTGTCCCAGATATCTAAAGGTTTAGCTTCAGTATGCTATTTAATATATTTCATATAAAATTAAGCAACTATATGTTTTTATAATCTGGTATTTTGCTAATTAGGACTTGAATGCTTATATCTCGATAGTCTTAACTAGCTGTTTGTATGTAACATTTTTGGAATAGGTATTATTTATTTTCAACCAATGTAAAACTGAAGAGTCTTTATGACACAAAGCAGCCCACTACTAAACAACACATGTATGTGATGTCATTTATGGTGGAAATAGGATGTGTGAAGTGTGCCACCCTTTGATTTATTGCTCACAGCATATTTCCTCCTCTGTCTTATAGATGTTTGCACCTCCAGTAGCCAATGGAAAGAACAGAACAATGACACTTGGAAGCACTCAGTTTAGTGGATCAGGTAAGTTTTTCATCTACATACGAGTCATGCATATTTGTTGTCAGTACCAAGTCACTTAAAATTTTTGCTTTGATTTGATTGTTTTGATGACCTGCGTCATATACAACATAAACGGCTGTTTTGTTTTATCAGAAGGAGGAAAATTAATCGGCCAAATATACGGGCCACAAAAGTGTATTTATAAAAATGGGCACCATAGGGAAAAATCCATATCGATCGACATACTGTGCTTGATGAAATGGTTGTGTTGGCACTACTATGTTTACAAGAGGTTGAGTAGTAAAAAACATATGCCTATTAAGCAATGTCTGCACTAGTTTTAGTTTTGTTTATATTGTGATTTCTCAATTGTTATCTTTGTAGAAAACTTTGAGACTACTACTTTTGGCCTTTTAACTGACCTGAATCTAGCATTGACACAATCTTGAGAAAATGGGAACATCAATTATTTTTCAAAGAAGTTAATTTGACTTTTAACGTTAAGACTAGCTGCCCTTTAAACCCCTCCAGCACCTGACGCTTTTGAGCACGCTTTTCTCTCTTCCTGAATGTTATTAGTAAGTTGTGTGACTTCGGTTCCTGTCACCCTGCCAACCTGGCGTGTGAAATCGAGTCACACTCCCCAGTGTTCCCCAGAGTGAGAACTTGGCCACTGAGGAACAAAGACAAAAAAGGAGGCTTATGGACTTGAAACAACTCCCCCACCCTGAAGTGTAAAACACTCCTCCCCCAACACGACACAGGGCTCTTACCCCCACTGATCTGCAGGAAATGGCTCGAGTCCGAGACAATGTCCCTCACCCCCAGCTCACAGCCTCTTAAACTGGCCCAGCATGCAGTGAGTGGCCAGAGTGGAAGAGAGAGCTTGTTGAATAGGGATCAGCCTGTGGAAGGCAGGATTCTGTTTGTTTCTATTACAGCAGGCAATTACTAAGCAGTGAGGAGTTAATTCCTTCCCCCTCCCTTCCTCACGTCCCAAAGTGTGGCCCTTGGTCATTGACACCCATTTTAATGTAATACTTCAAGCTGTCACATTTAACTTAAGAAGATCCGCAGGTATCCTCTAATAGCACCTGGTAGCCAAAAAATGCTAATATCCGTGAATTCAAACCCAGGACTTTCTCATAGACTCATGCTATAAGACATGTGGTATAGAGTGTATGTTTTATGAAGAAATTGCATTATATACTAAAGGAAAAGATGATGCTAAAATTACATGATCAAAAGAACGTTTGTAGTTAAATTTTCACTGTGCCAAGGGGCCAGGAAATGTGTTTATTATAGAAGTGATTACCATCAAAGAACAATGTCCATCTATGACGTCACTTAGGCGGCTTGTATATTCAGGGACTCAGTAGCGCGGGAACGGCAGTGGGCAGCCCAGTGGACCACCAGACCACCTCTATTCATCAACACAAAAGTGCTCAGAGGGGTGCTAATTGCATTAAGCGTCTTTCTCCTGTCCTCAGTGGTGTGTGTTGGGAGGGGAGGGGAGAGGAGAGGAACGGAAAGAAGTGAGGGATGTTTGAGAAGTAGAGGAGGTTGAGTGTGATGAAGTGTGTGTGGTGTGAGCAGGCCATGCCCACAAGCCTTCAGGCAGGCGTCCCCTCTGTCACCTTTGCAGCTGCTGGCAACGTCTTCAACCCCCATCACACACGCACACAGCGCGTCGTGCTTGCTTCCCTGAAATCACAACAAACACAGTGAATTTGCACATGTGGTCACACCCGGTGGCTCGCTGATGAGGTTTTGATTTTTGCACTCTGGGTTTTTATACCTGTTAACATCTGCAGTGTTGTTGTGTACTGGATTTTTCAGTGTGTTTTTAGTTGTGGTAAAATAAAAAACCAAACAAAAACAAAACCCCTTAAGAAACAGGAAATCTCTGTGTCTTCTCTCTGTGAGTAAATGAGTTGTTTTCATAGCCTGCAGTCAGGAGAAGTGTTTGCCGGTCAAAAGATAAATATTTTTTCTTGAGCTCTGGTTGTGAGTCAGTGGGAGCACATTGACGGTAGCCATTTTGGAATGTGAGTCATATATGTCCAAAGAACCTGTTGTTTAAATGTTAACATTATGTCTTTTATTGTGTTGTGTTGCATATCTGTTTCTTGGGCACATTTTATTTTCAAAGTTTTGCTTTAAAAGTTGCCGTCTTAAAAAAACTAAATAAAAAAAACTTGAGTTGTAGGCTTCATGCAATAATTATTAACATTAATCAATTATGACCCTAAAAGGTGCAGATTTTGCAGTATCAGCAGATTAATCTTTTTAAATTTTTCCCATAGATTTTCACTTTTACACAATAATGAATCAATGAATGTTTGATGTGCATGTTCAACGCGTTCCTCCATTCCAGTCTAATACAGCAGCAGAGGTAAACACAGAGTGAAAAAAAAAGCTAATGATGATATTAAATGCATGTTAACCTAATGTCAACCTAACTTAACACTTAAGAGCAAACTTAAATTACCTGACATGAGGCACTTATTAAATTAATATTAATGAAAATCTTCCTCATGATGTCATGATTAAATCTTTGGTCCAACCCTAAGTGTGTCACTGTGCCCTAATGCTATAGTAAGTGGAACTATTAATCAAATCTTACTAATACTTTCATTCCAATTACAGATTTTCTGGTTTCTTGGCTTATTTTAGGACAGAAAACTAATTATATTTTGCTTCTTGGTCAAAACATTTTATTATGTTTTTTAACCATATCATGGACCGATTACTTGATAAAATGTAAAAAACAAAAGAAAAAAGGTAATCGATCAATAATTGTTGTAGATCTGGCCTTTGTTGGTTGGCCATTGTTAAAAGAAAGCATGGTTGTGTTCTATTTATTTAATCTTTATGAAACTCAAGGTAAATTTAAATCATGAGCTGAGACTTCATATTAACCACGTAGTGATAATTGCCATTTAGATTGTATACAAATGCAGTCACAATCCCGTGATGTGAATGTGGATCAGCACACGATGAAAGCATCTTAACACTCTGATCAGTATTGATCACTTAAATGACTTGGGAAAAGTAGATTCCAGTGTTTTTTGACTGTAAATGTTAAATTGTAAATTCAAACCCACAGTGTTTTTATTTAAGAGATTGGTTGAACTATTAAAACAGTTTTTGCAAAATATAATATGAACACTGCAACAACTTTAAGGTGTCAATAAGCAGTTTTGTAAGAGCACTTGAAGGTTGATCAACAGCAGTATACACTTTTTGTATCATTTTGGTTGCCTGTAGTGACTATCAAATTTGTGTTTTGTGATCCACATGAGAAGGAGAGGAACAACAGTAGGAAGATCCATCTTCTAACATAGTTGAGCGCTTCTAGACTGGCTGAGTGTCATGTCACCTCAGCAGCTCTCCACCTCGTTTTAATTGCCTCTGAGTTAATTACTCCAGTAAGTGTGAAACAATGTTGTCAGACTTCTCCTGCACAGCCGTGCTTTCACTCGATCCACTGCACCCCTGCTGGCCAAATGGAGGCGATATAGGCGGATGAGTGGTGCATTGAAAATAGCTGTGAAGATTGTGAACTTATTCTCCTAACTACTTGTTAGCATGTGAGGCCCACACAGTGCGTGCTAGTTTGTGTAATTTTTTGTGGTACCGGCTGTATTCATGATTAGTACATGTGAAAATACTATATTTATTGTTCATAAATTGAGATGGACATGTTTTTTTGTTTTTTGTTAAAATACATTAATTCATAGCTCAGCTAGAAGTAGACCTCATTGTTGATGTCTCTTCTCTGAAGTGGATTTTTTATCTCGCTCTTTTGGTGCTACTTCTCCTGGCACCGAGCATTGTCTAAAAGTGTCTTCATACGAAGTCTGTCATCTTTATTTAGCAGCAAGCCCATCGCCAGAGTCCCGTGCCATTGGACATGGTTGTTGGTGGTGCAGCACTGTATTGTTGCGGTGGCCTTTCAGCAGGGTTGATCTGACAGTGAGCGAGGCTGATCTTTTTGAGGTCCCCTTTCCTCCCTGCTTGCCTGATTCTCCATGCCACTGACATCAGCTCCATAGATCATGGCTGTCGCAGTGTGTGTAGGTGCTTGCACTGCTCTGTTAGTCTCATCACTCATTCTCACTCGTCAGCCGGGCTGATCTCGCCCAGACCCTTCTCGCTCCTGTTCCCCCCTCCCTATTTCTTTCTCTCTCCCCCTCCCTCCTCCCCTTGCTTTCTCCTTCCACTCGCTCATTGCTTTCTCACACACATTTTTTTAATTAGGCAAAAATCAAAGACGAAATATGAATATTCATAAGGAATCCGCATTAATATGCACAATTATGCAAATCAGCATGCAATTAAGCCTTGTGTCTCTAGAGAGCCTGGGTAGCATTAGTGCATAAGACAGGGAGAAGAGGATGATGGGGGTATTTTGGAGTTTTCTGCTCCACCAGTCTTTTGGCTGTATTTTTCCTTTGTCACACACATCAGTTCTTTCTTTACCTAAAACACCGTGATACGTGTTTTGACTTTACACATTTTGTTTGTGTGTTTGGATGTGTGAGATTGACTGAGTGGAATATGAATGTACCTTAGATGACATTTTATACTCTTGGATTACATTAAGGGTTGTGAATGGTTAATTTCCTGCTATTCAGTGACCGTAATGAACACTAATGGGAACTCTGAACAGCATTTGCAGCGTGGTTTTCGCCAGAGATGGTTTGACATCGCAATACATCTTGAATGTGACGACAGTGTCTTTGATCAATACTGATGCTCTCTCTTGGCTTGTGCAATCCCATTGTGGCCACTTAGGGACATAAAACAATAAGACTCGGACAGGGTGACGGTTTCCCTATATATGCTTCCAATATTGGACTATTATCTACACTGTGACACACAGGATTATTTTCAGTGATTGCTTACATGTTTTCCCCAACCTCCTTTGTGATTCTATCATATCTAATTCATACAAACTTCCTGTGTGTCTTTGCAGCACTAGACGAGCGCAGCGGCTCTGGGTCTTGGGGCTCGGGAGAACAGAACAGTCCCTCTTTCAGCCAAGGACGGGTAAGATCTGAATACACACAAACCCGCACTCGTAAGCTGCACACGATTTTAAGTTTGGAGATCTAAGCATTAACACCAGATGCCAAGATATTTTCACGCACTTGCACGTTTGCAGTTAATCACTCAACACAATCCTCTCTCCTAACCACCACAACAGCTTTGTGCTGTTTTTCTGCAGCGTGCCATGTTTGATTTGAAGTGGTGGTTTTACTTTCTATCTAATAACCTTGGCTCAGGTTCTTGTGTTGGCAAGCTCCCTGGTAGCCCAGAACCTCTGTGGAAGCCCACCAGTAATTGCAGCTTCACATCCGCCGTAACTGTCTTGGCACAACTCTTGTGTAAATACAAGGAACAGGGGGTGAAATAGATGCAGCAGGCTTTGATTACCACAAGTTGATAATTAAGAAAGCCAGTTTGAATCCCCAGAGCTGATGCAGATATGTTTGGCATGGATCCTGTTGGTTGGAAAAAAAAAATCAGAGGGAGGGTACATTTTTAGCCAAATAGGTGTGCTTACAAGAGTGGTTGGAGCTTTGTATTGTTTCCTGTCTTATGTTCCTTTATCGCTCCGTTTATTTGCTTTCCTTTAGGTCACTCATGTTGCTTTGCATGTGTGCCTTTGTTAACTACAGGGCTATGGCGAAGGATCCCACTACAGTGAGCATGAAGGCTTGTCTTCTCCCTTCATCAGTTCAGGAATCACAGGTATGCCTTTTTTTTCACATTCTTTAAGTAATTTTCCACAAGTGACTTTAATGTGTTTCAAAAAAACAACAACAAACGGTTAAGTTAGTGGCACTTGAGGAAAATTGGTGTATAAATTGGGCCAATTTACTTCTGCTAGGGGAAATGTTGCTTTGTCACATTCCAGTTTTAAGATAAACATGTTGATACTGCCCAATTGGACTGTGTGCGTAATTTGTTATAACCACAGAATTGTTTTGTGTGTCACAAAATGTTTCTCTGTCTACATGCGTGCGTGTGTGCGCGCGTGTGTGTGTGGGTGTTCATTCGTTGAGTGTTGGGGATGTTGGGGCACTGAAGCAGAAACCTTCCCTAGGGTTTTGTCTGGCAGGCAGCTTTATGCAGCTGAGCGTGCTGAAAAGGGGGAGAGCATCTCTGGACTTTTTGTACTTTAGAAAACCTACTTTTCATTTGTTTCAGCACACATCATTACCTCCTCATGGTCAGGGTTTTACTCGTATTAATGTCAAATCTGTGCTTTCATCTTACAGGTAAAAATGAGAGGCCACCTTACCCTCCCTTTGGAAGCCAGGTACGGTACTATTTGACAACAAGGCTATGTAAAAGATTAAATTCACGTCATGTGTAAAAGTAAAGAAGCCCTGTGTTCTCACTTCTGTTTTCATGTTAAACACTTTGAATTAACCGTTTTCAATTCCTGGAACTGAAGCTGTTTGTTTGTGCTGTGTTCCCACGCCACTCTATGTAAAGCTTGCCTCTTTCTGTCTTGTCTAGCCTGGTTTTCTTCCCAGCGACATAGCGATGCCTAGCCCAGATGCCATGTCCCCCCCCTCTGGCCTAAAGCCTGGCTCCCAGTTTTACCCGTCATACCCCAACAACCCCAGAAGAAGGCCGCCTGAGGGAGGCATAGGTACACAACAGACATGGGGCATGTTATGATGCCTGCTAATTTCTTTCTTTGATTGTTTTCATTTTTCCACCCTTACCGCTCCTCAGTTATTTACAGATCATTTTCTTGATTATATTGGACTTATTTTCAAATTGTACAAATACGTTTTTTTGTCTAATCAGTGATTGGTCTTACTTGATTTTAAAGTTAATAACAACAAATATTGAACTTTTAATGGTTGGAAGGAGCTAATTATTATTATTGGTCTTTTTTATTTAATGAATCACATTAAACCATGAATTGATTTTCAGCATTCCTAAAATAGTCTAGTTTATTCATAGTATATGTTTTGTGGAACCAACAAGATGTTTTATTTTTGATTTTATATTTGTATAGCCCTGTTTTACTGTTTTTAATATACATATATATTTTTTTAATATTTATAGTCCATATTTTAAAAAATCTTTCAAAAACAAAGCTGGGCACTGATGGCTGAGTAGCATTGTTTCATTCACACTGACGTGCACTGAAATTGAAAGCTGAAATTATTGCACATTACAAGCAGTGCAAGCACCTGGATTGACATTAATACTGTCAAAGCCCTCTTTTCACTGTTTCACCTTTTCTGCATTTCTCTGCCTGCCTGTATGCAGACACCCAACCAAAGAAGATTCGGAAACCCCCCGGCCTGCCGTCCTCGGTGAGTGCTTATTTATGCTCGCCTCTACCACTCACAGCTAGTCCATTCCCGCTTTCTCTTTATGATCCTACCTCTCGCTCTCCCTCCCTCACTTACACACACACTTGCTGTGCACTGACGCACATACACACTGCTTTCTTCACTTTGCTTGAGCACCTCTGTGACAGACAGGCATAAAGATCTCCTGCTCAGTCAAACTCTGTGAGACCTGACAGTCGGGCAACTTAGACCCCAATAAACATCTTCACTGTGGTTGTCTCTATAGTCAAGTGGTGTCAGCGTTGTTCTGAGTCTGGTTGTTATGTAGACAAGCTAATTTATAGGATTTTGAGGTACTTTGTCAACTTTGGTGTCTTGCCTTCTTCAGAGGCCCAACTTGAATTTCTAGGTTTTGGAGATAAAGGATTTGTTGAACAGATGTTACAGGCAGCCTAATGAATGAGAAAGTTTGCTTCTAATAGTGGGTTTAATTTTGGATCCAGTTCAAAGTTGGTAATATGATACCTGGATTTGTTAAGCTGCTGTGCTCATTTTCATTAGCATGGTACAATGTAGAGGCTACTACATTGTTGTTTGATAAAATGTAAATGTATTTCCCACTTGCCTATAGATTCTTGTTTGTGTTACTAAATACTACATTTGTGCGTTTGTTTTCTTTAAAATGTTAAAAGTTAAATCTCAGTCGATCCTGGCTTGAAGAAGTCTGAGGTTGATTTACAGTACCAAGTGTCACATTTTGTCAGTGGGCCCAGAATTTTTAGCAGCTGATGCAGCTTGTGTGTTGATGGCAACCACACATAGTTGGAAACACTACTCACTGTTACTTGTGTAAGTACAGGGCTCTAGAGTGTGGCCAATGTAGTCGCATATGTGACCAAAATGTTTGGAGTGCAAGAAAAAAATTGCTTTGCATTGGGGCACCTAACATTTCCAGAGTTTGCCATACATTGATAAGTGCACAGCGACAAATTGATTCTTGATTTCCCCCACAATTTAAACGCAATTTTAAAAACCCAACGTTCATTCATCTCTCTGCCCTGCCTCTCATTCTCTCGCTGTGTGAGTAAGACACAAAGGCATTCGCACACACACTCAGACAAACAGCTGATTTGTCTGTCGTCTCTCAACACAGTGCGTGCAGCCTATATCAAATGAACGATGTTCATGGTATTTTTCTTCTGCGAGTGTCTTGGTTTGCAAACTGGGTAGATAGTGTTACCTTGCTACCACCCTCCTCTATTGATAAACCCAGACATAACCTTGTTTATAAATTCATACGAAAAACTGCAGCATTACAGTGTGTGTGTGTGTGTGTGTGTGTGTGCATGTGTAAGCGTCGGTGGGGTGTTGGTGTACTCACTACAGTACACCACACTATACTACAGTATAGTAAGTCATATTCATTATATAGTATAGTAATTTCATTTTTTCAAAAAAGTTGGTTAGTAATTATTTAAAAACAGTCGGGATTGGTTTTTTTTGTAAAGCAATGTCACCATTGAATGTGCATATGTTCCGTGTTTGTGCACGATGTGAATGTTTCGTATACCACCAGAGACCAGTATATGAGAAACAGAATGTGCTTTGGACTGTAGCTGAAGAAGTAACTGTGGTAGTAATCGCAGGGATAATCAATTTACTCCACCACCTCAGCATAAAACATGTCTGAGAGAACCAGGAATGTATACAGTTACGTTAACAGAACATACAACCCCAGCTGCGCCACTTCCTCCCTCCCTCCCTCCCTCCCTCTTGCTTGACCACTCACACAGTACGAACACACACACACACTCTCAACTGTGCCTCTCTCTCGCTGGAGCACTCACTTGTGCTTAAAAATATATTGTTGTTTACCGTAAAACTGTAGAATTTTTTTTTTTTTAATATTGTGACATTTTTCATCTTACCATCCAGCACTACCTTTTAATGAAAACAAAGATTTACTTACACTTCATTCTTGTGTACAAACATGTAAATGAGTATGAATGGATATGGAGGGATGGAAATATAAATAGGAAATCCTTAAAATTGTGCCACTGAAGGCAGCACGTTGAAAAATGTGGGTGCACCTTCATGAAAAATGAAGACACACCAGTGCAACCAATGCAAAAAGTTGGCTTAGATCCATGAATTATATACTTAATCAGTCCCAGTGTTGGTTCAAAGTTGCCTATATCCACATCATACCCATGTATCAATTTTTTTTATTAGATATCTAAGGGTCAGTAGCACACGTGACACCACATAGTGTTGTATGGATTCTGAGTTCAGTTTGTCTTTCAGTTTTCTGATTGACAAACTGAAAAGTGATTGACAGGCACCATAAGTGCATAGGGCCTGTCTCATGCCTACTCAAAATGGTAAAAATAGGATAATTCTTGATGGTCCAGCATGGCACTGTTGTGGCAGGATTTCTACTACTGCTCTCGGTAGCCAGTCCAAATATGACACATGGGACTGTTACTGTGTGTGAGAGAGAGTTGCACAGTTTAGGGGGCAACAGAGTGCTGTCCACAGATCTACAATTAAACCACAGTGCAAAACTTGTATTAAAAAAACGTTTTGTTATCGTAAATGTAGGTGTTTTTGATTCATTAGGTAACTGTGAGTGATCCAGAATCTAGCAAATCAATGTAAACACTGACATCACTTTCAAAACATTAGAGAAAGCACTGAGAGAGCAGAACCCTTCGCCAAGACTTCTCCGTTTCACACTAAACTCCACTATCTTGCAAGGCAAATTATCGTCTTAGGACACCATGAGCTGTATTGTTTTTATATCTGTCAAATTCTATCGTCATTGACATTTAGATTGGAATGAAGGCGGACGATTGGTTTTACATATTAACATGCTGTGGTTTTGAATAGATGTCTAATTGCGATATCAGAATGGTCATTTTTATTCAAAAAAACATATTTAAAATGATTTCTGTGTGATATTTGTGCATATCTGTGAGAAACAAAGATGTCCCCTTCTGTCTTTACAATAAGATGTATAGGTCAAGACCATCTAAAATGATATTTTCACACACAATTAGGCTTTAACAAATATTGTGCCTCCTGTGCTTTGACAATGTTGCTATTTTGATTAAAATTGTGATAAATTGTTCAGCCCTACTTTAATGGTGTTTATTATTGCTAAAGCAACACATCTAATGGTAGCCTTAGACATTTGCACGGTACTGTACATAATCAGAGAATTTCATCCAAATCTGTCATCAACTTTTTGAGTTATGCTGCTCATAGTTAAAGGTGGCCAAACACACAACGTCCTTGGAGGTCGTAAAACCTGCAACTCCACCTAAAACTTTTTTTTTCACTAATATAAATTCAGGCTCCTTTTTGGCCCTGAATGGACGGACGCACTACTTTGTAAGACGTGCTACCGCTGTTGGAGCTCAGTCTTGCTGCTTGCGCTGCTGCCAAATCATGGAAATGGCTTTCATTGCACAAACATTTTCTGTAACCTACTCCCCATGCTACTGTAGTTCTCGGATGACGAGAGTGATGCAAAAAATAAAGTCGGTATGGACTCTTTGCATCATGGCACTTGTGGCATCTGTGTTTCACTATGGCGTCTTTAACCAGCACCTTAATACAAGCCGAGGCAAACAAGATTCTGAGCAGTTATTCACAGTAGCCCTGCATCTTCCCTTTGATTTAAATGTTGATAAAAGTTAAATTGGATCGAAATGCAAAACTACTAGTGTTTGTGTGATCAAAATGTACAGTATATACTAGTACATTTGAAGGATTTATTTAGCTGATTGGTCAAAAATAGCAATTCCATGGATGTGTTTAAGTTCAGAGTTCATATGCTTGTCTTTTGGGACATTTCTGACTAAGTGGTTGAAGATTACTTTAAGATTAGAGATAAAATCAGAGATAAGATTCACTTATTGGGTCTTTTCATATACACCATCTCTTAACACAGTGATTGACAGCATATATTATAATGTGTTTATAAAAATGTGTAATGCTGATTTTGAGCAAATATGGAATGATCCATAGCTGTAAGGTGCTGGAAAAGCTTTAAATGGACATTGAATGTTTTGAAAGTAGACCTTCAGAAAAGGTCTATGAACGGTAGGAAATTAGGTGTTTGTATTATTATTTTATTTTAAATTTTTTGCGTCTAACTTACTTTGGGATAAAGTTGTTGTAACGGATGCAAATGGCAGAGCCAGCTGTATTGATCAGGTGAGACCATGTCAGATGGACTAATTAACAGAGATTGATCACCACTTGACTCGTACATTTCTTATTGAACAAGAAATTGTTGTGTCTTCGGGGGTTGTCCCTCACATGTGGGTATTATCAGATTGAAGGGGTTACTGAAACCTCAGCATGTAGACACTTCACCGTAGCGACAGCATCACAGAGATTGTGACTGCTCTGTCTGGTAGAGGTCCTCTCTTTCTTGTCATCTGAACCTCAGTCATTCCCTGCAGTGTGAACGATGACCGCACGGTTTTAGTGCGAATGATGAGATGTCTGCATTCGTGTGCGTGAACCCCCCCTCCCCCATCTCACCCAGCCCTCCGCCTACGCTTCACCACATGATGGCCTGGTTGGGCCTCCCCCCTGTGAGTGACCCAGTTGTGAGGCGCGGTGCTTGTGAGGCCTCTTAGCCTCGTGTCTGAGCCTAGATTAATGACTGCCGATGATGATCCTGTGGTCCATCTTCCCACCCACACTCCTCTTCCTGCTTCTCTTTTTCACTACTTAAACACACTCCTCTTTTATCTACTATTGTCACTTAAATCATGCTGCTTTGAATCAGTAAATGCACAAATACTAGCACTGTAAAGGCTTCCCCTCAAGCTGCCTGACTTCACCAAAGTCTGCACACACAGTCCTTACCCTAAGCTCATGAACCTTCACCTCATTCATGTGCAACAATCAAACAAATGGAGCAAATTCTCCTCGGCCCCATAGTTGTCCAGTACACCAACCACAAAACTGTCATGGTTGAATCAAGTACTTTGAGGTTAGTTTGATGTTAATCTCCCCAACCATTGCCACAACTTGTGTTTTTCCTAGTGTTGAGACCTTTACATGGTCATAACCTGAATTACATTAAATCCCTATTAGTTGAGGATTTTATCCTAGAAATCCCCTTTCTTCTTGAGAATACAATTATCCAGCACCACCAGTCATTGTATCGTTCTCTGTTCCCTTGTAGAGCAGCAGGATTCACTCCACATTGTTCCCAGTGAAAGAACGACTCAAAGCCTATTGTTAAATGAAGCCATCTCCGTCATGTTTTCCCCTGAATTAACCGTGATCGTTTTAAATCCCTTGTTTCCTTCACACTCCCCTGGCCATATCAAGCTTTGTTTAAGTCATTTAGATTACCTTCTTCTGTCCCCCGTCAACACCCCTTATCTCTCTACCATTTCATAAATCATCAGGGCCTTCATTTTTCCCCCCTCATTCCTCATTTTCTTGCCCCTTTACTCCCCTCACCCACTGAACTTGCGCGTGCTCTCTCGTTCTCCCTCTCCCTCCCTCCCTCTCCTTCTCTCTCCCGCTCTCTCTCTCGTGCTGACTGGATCCCAGCCCCCATCTCTCTCCCTCTCTTCGCTCCCTCTCCTTAGCCCAGCTGCCTGTGGAGTTGGATGTGGTCCAGGAACAGGCAGATGGCTCTGTAATTAGAAGTGCATCTCTCCATTCCCTTTCCACTTCTCCCTGTTAAATCAAATTACAGAAAAAAATCCCTTCTCTGGATTAGCATTCTTTGCAGCATAGCCTCAATTCTCTTCCCTCTTCCTCTGTCTGTGATGTACTATAGAGGCAAGAAAAAAGGCGGACTGAGTGGCAGCTGATGGTGTCAAGAAACTGAGGGCTTCTGTCCGTCTTCTCGGGCTGTGGCTATGGAGGAGTAGCATCCATGTTTATTAGCAATATGTAGAGCGGTTGTGTGATTGTACTTTTTGAAGTGCCATTATGAAATATCCATTTCAGAAATGATTATTTTCGTATTTTTAGTCCTCGGTGCAACCTAGAATGTGATGGTGCCAGTTTGAGGGTATTTCAAGTGGAGTGTTCATGGGTGTGTGTGTGGTGGCTCACAAGCATGGTATGTGTGCGAGCTAATATGGAGTGTGCTATAGGGAGGGGCCGCAGGCCAGGCAGTGCAATGTCACTGGGGTCCTGGGAGCTAGAGGAAGTGCTCACTGTGCACTGGGATTCAAGCCTTAGCTGTGCCCAGCATGCCATGGCCGCTGTGTTCTCTTCCACAGGCATGGAGCCGGCCTGCCTCCTCCACCACCAGACTCCCTTTTGCCATCTTGTGGCCACTTGAAAATACTGCCTTTACATTGCAAGATTAGGGTGGCTCAATACATTGCTGTGTTGACTCTTATTGTGCTTGTGATTACACAGGAAAATCCCCTTTTTTAATCCAGAATCACAAAATACATTTGTTCATGTGTATTGTAGAAATCATGTTCCAAATGCTCACTGTGTTTGTTCAGGTGTATGCCTCCACATCTGGTGATGAGTACACCAGAGACAATGGAGGATATCCTGGTTCTAAGCCTGGAGCCGTCTACCCAGGCTCCTTCTACATGCAAGGTAAGCTGTTCAGAAATGTTCCTTTTGGTTCTCTAATCCTTTATGTGAAGCCGTTTCAAATTTGCTAATGTATTTTCACTTCTCTTAGAAGACCCCTGGTCATCTTCTGGCTACTCTGCTATGCTGGGAAACTCTCCTCACATTGGACAGCCAGGCTCCTTCTCTGCCATTAACCCACAGGACAGGATGGTGGGTAGAAATTGCCTCATTCATTCTATTCTAGGTTTTCATTTCACCTTCATGTTTTTCTTTCTTCATAATGACTCGTATCTTCTAATGCTGCTAGCACATACATATAAATTAAACTTAAAAATATTATCACCAAGATTTTGCATCTATTAACCATATATTATCTGACAACACTTGAAACATTATTTAAACCATATCATCCATCATGAAGCTGATTATTTTTCAAAATTTTCTGTGATCTGTGTGTGCCTGCGTCTTATAAAGCTACTTGTATTCCTTCTCCAGAAGCGTCACCCCCTGCCTCTGTCCCCACAGAACTATCCTCTGCATGGCAGCGAAGTCAACGGCTTTCACTCAGCCCCCACTACTTACAACCACACACCCGCCATCAACGGGGAAGGCATCATGTGTAAGAGACTTTGGAAATAAATACCTTGACTTGCATCTGATTAAACTCCCATAGTCGTTTGATTTTCCTCTTTCTTCTCTCCAAAAGAAATTAACGGGTCATCTGACTCATGTTATTTATTCTGTCTCTGCAGCCAACCGAGGCACCACAGCTGGCAGTTCAGGAGATGAAATTGGGAAGGCTCTTGCCTCAGTGAGTTCTTTTCTGTTTGCTGTTGGTTTTGTAAATTAGTGCTGGGCAATAAAGCAATCACAACAGTTTTCACAGAGATTTTATTGTCTCTGACAAAGTGACCGTGAGATGTTGTTGGGAGATTTGTGTGAAGGAAGAACAAATAAATACAAATTCAAGTTAGGATGGTGGTGATGCGGGGGGGCATTAGTGGATTTATTTAGCTTTTACATGGTGTGTAAAAGGAAAAAAAGTTAGTGCAATATGTTATAAATAAGACATAATTGATATGTGGAGAAAGCATAAAATAAAAAAAAATTGTGATGAATTCCTTAATATTTAAATGAATTAAGTTGCGACTTCTAGGAATTTGTTCTGAAAATAAATGTCAAATCAGTCTTTCAAAAACTGACTTAAACTGATTTAAGTGTGATTATACTCGTGGGATAAAGTTGTAGAAACATCATTCTAATTGTTTTGTCATTGCTGTTGAAGAAAGTTGTACTGTGGTAAATTGGTATCTATTTCCAACTCCTAGACGCATCTTTATTTATATTAAATTAAATTTCTGATTTTTCTTTTTATTTATTTACTTTTATTTAACCGGGAATAAAATCCATTAAAAATCAAGTCAAGTGGCCAAGACAGGCAGCGGTGCATATAGGTTATAGACAGGATACACGTATAACTTTTCACAATACACTATAGAGTACAATGTAACCAAATGTATACATAAAATCTACTTTACAATATACATGAATAAGCACATTTTCAATAAAACCAATAAAAGTGCAATTAGGCAAAGCATTTACAGCCAGCTGTTTCTGCCTTCATTTAAAAAACACTTTAAGAGTGCCCAATGAGACCAAGATAATTTGTTTATTTGGTCCAGGAAGGGGAAGCCACATATTTAAATGACTTTTTTCTTACATTTAATTGAGGACTATTGGTACCAACAATAAGAATCTATCCTGTAGACGGTAACTCCCTGTAGTGTTCTGATAGAAATAGGCCAGAAGATATGACTGAAGCAGACCCATGATGGACTTATAAATGTGAATATTCCAGAGTTGCCAGTGGATCTGTCAGCAGGAGCATAGAACTAGCAGTGATATGTCAGCATTTTAAATTACTGATGAACCTCAAAGCCCCATGATGAGCAATAGCCAGAGGATGCAAGCTTTGAGACGATGCATGCACACATAACACATCACCATAGCCCAGCATAGATAAAAATGTTGCAGCACCAAGCTTCTTTTTGGCCTCTAAAGACAGACAGGACTTGGCTTTCAAGTTTCAGCTTTTTCACCAACAGCTAACTGTGAGGCGTTAAAATTAGACTGTAGGTCTCTGTCTAGAAACTACTGTGACATCGGCATTGATTCTGTAGTTAAATCTCTGTGTTTCATATTGTAATGTATGTGTACATCATTTTTCTTCTTCTCAGATTTACCCATCGGACCACAACAGTAATAACTTCTCCTCCGCTCCATCTACTCCTGGATCTCCTCAGGCTATCGCAGGTACAGTTCACCTCACATGTTCAGATAACTTGGTGGTTTAAGGATTAATTTGTCAAAAATGATATGGTTCGATTCATTGTGTTGAGTTGCAGTTAAAATAAATATTTTGAATCCTGTAATGTGTCAACTTGAACAATAATATGAAGGAAAATATATTTTATTCTTGCCTTATTTACTTTTATTTAACCCACATGAGTTCTGTTCTACCTTAATTTTAAATCTGAGTGCTCCGTAAATGTTGTCATTCAAAAGGTCGGTAAACTGAGCTGTGGTGGTTTTTAACCTCATTTATTTCCACATTGAACTCTGCCGTGCAACCACACGTTTTGGATAATATTTAAATTTCAGTTAGCGAAAACCTACATCAGACCGATTCATTGGGCTCGTTTACTTTGATTGCAGCCTTCTTCTTGGCACACAAACATGAATCACTTGAACTTGTTGACGCAAAGAAAAAAAAAAGCTGCATGTTAAATGTTCTTTAGAACAGAAATGTGTCTGCAGCTCCATCTGGTGTGAAGTTAAATTAACAGCAAACTCTGTTCCAATATTTCTCTCCTCAGGAGCTCAGTCTCAGTGGCAAAGACCAGCCACACCCAACTATGAAGGGCAACCACATGCACTGGTATGTTGGAATGTGTTCCTGCTTCATCAGAGTTATTTGGAAATCTGAAGTAACCTTAATATATTCTGCTAGTCTCTGTAAGTGTATTCATTGAGTTCATAAGCACATAACTTGTTTGGTTTATCATTGTTGTTTCTTTTGTAGCAGAGTAAAATGGAGGATCGTTTGGAGGAGGCCATACATGTACTGCGTAGCCACGCCGTGGGCGCTGGCCTAGAGGGCGCCCATTCTGAGATGCACAACCTGCTGTCTGCAGTACACAACGGGGGCCTCGGAGGCCTCTCTCCTGCTTTTCCTAATGCTAGCCTTGCTCTCAGCAACAGACATCCCGCTATGGTGAGTCACCCACCCATGGAGTGGTTTCATCTGTGTTTGAGAGCAACTCATAAATTGTAACCAAAAAGGGGTCATTTGTGATTTTTGTGTCATTTTATCACAATCATAATTCGTACCTCAAACCTCAAAAAAGGAGTTTGTGGTCACGCTGTCAAGAGTGGAGTTGCTGAGGATACTGAACATGTGTCAAGATAACACAATTTCATGTTGTTTTGTAACATTAAGAAGAAGAAAAAAAGAATTGCATTACGAAGTCTTTTAAAGAAACTGCACTAAAGGGGAATCTTGATTTATTTTTATTTATTTATTTATTTATTTCAGTTCAAATTTACAAAGGACAAAAAGGAGAACGTTCTAAACTGAGAGTTCATTTTCACCAGTCAACATACAATCATTTGTGCCATCTACTGGCAAAAAGTATATTGACAGACAAATCCAAGCAAACATATACATGCACCTTTTACAAAGAATGAAAGAAAATATGCAAAAGAATGCTAGTGCAAAAAAAAAATTTTCTGTCAGACTTTTGTGCTTGTCAGATTCACACCATTGTTCTTTACATCTATCAGCAGGGAGGGAAGCATGAGGAGCCGACAGGTCTTCCTCCCAGCAGCACTCTTCTGCACGGTCATCATGCCTCTGGACCCACACCTTCAGCCAGTCAACCAGAGGGCTTCACCAGTAGGTTCAACTTATATCATCTTATCATTTGTTGTTCAGTGACCTCACACTGCAGCATATTTTGTATTGTTTGGTATCATAATATTCAAATAAAAGATGGGTTTTATTTGCCTAATCATTTAATCAAATAATTCTGTTGATTGTTTTGATTAATCAATCTATTGTTTAATCCCTTAAATTGTAAAATATTACGTAGTGCTTTTTATTGGGTCAGCTATTGATTCTAATATTATAATTGTTTATATTTTAAATCACTAAGCTGTCAACAATGCGCTTATGCTGATGTATTTATCATCTGACCATATGCCGACCTTTCAAAAACATAATGCTCCAACTGTGCAACAAATATTAATTTCCCATGAAGAAATAATAAGCCCACAACATGATGTTATGTTTAGCATTTTTCAATATTTAATCCAATTATTTTGACTGGTATCAGCCTAATGCAGTTACTTGATTTCGAATCATACGTATGAATTTATTTTATTGTGTATGTTGTCAAAAATTCAAAGATTTACAGTGTCACATCATCGAGTAAACAAAAAAGATCATATTTGCATGAAGAATTCAAAAATATTCCTTTTTAGTGCCAAACAACCATGTTATAGTTGTATGTTGTTAAAATATTTGCTAATTAATCTAGTAGTCCATTATTAATCTGTTGTTTTACAACTGCTGTGTTTTTTGTAAAGCTCTGCGCCAAATGTCTTAGTTTTCCACTACATCACTGACATTGCATCCTGTAAATTAATCAAAATTAGTTTCTTGAAATTAAACTTGTGTGTGGCTTAGAATTGACTCCTGTTTGTCCTCAGGTCTCCCTGGTGGAATGGCTCGCTCGACACACTCCTCCAGCAGCAGCTCAGACATCAAGAGAGAAGATAAAGACGACGATGACGACGATGACGATGACAACTCTCTCGCAGATAATTCTGAGGATGAAAAGAAGGAGTCCAAGGCAGCACGTGCTCGAAGGTAAAGTCATTCCTTTTTGCTTGTGCGGTAGTTTTAATCCTATTTGCGTTTTAACCAGAAACGTACTGTTGCATTCAGATTTTATCCCACAAAAGTGGACGCATATGAGAATGACTCCTGTGAGAGTATGATAAAACACAGTTGATATTGGAAATCTCTGCTGCAAGGTTGCCGCTGTCATCTACTGTCTCCTGTGTGACCTACTGATAGCCCAGTCTCTGTTCAATCATTAACAATGTCAAAATTTTCCCTTCCCCTCATGTTACATTTTCAGAAAGGAGACGTTGACCCTCCAGATGCTCGCTGGCCTTTCAGACCCGAAGGATGAGTACGTTTCCCCCAGTAGAGAATAATTGTAGAGTTGCTGCTTTTTGAATGTTTTTTCCCATTATTCACTTTATACAGGATTCACCACTCACATGTTCCATTTTAGTACATTGGTAAATGGTTCTTGTGCATACGCATACCATGAACACTTTATGTTTAAAAAATAAAAAGTGGTCCGTTAGAGACTTAATCACCTCCTCTCTATTGTAACCAGTCTGGACGAAAATGAAGAAGACCTTCCCCCCGAGGTGAAGATGGAGCGTGAGAAGGAGCGGCGAGTGGCCAACAACGCCCGCGAGCGTCTCAGAGTACGGGACATCAACGAGGCTTTCAAGGAGCTTGGCAGGATGTGCCAGCTGCACCTCAGCCACGACAAACCTCAGACCAAACTTCTCATCCTGCACCAAGCTGTCAATGTCATACTCAATTTAGAACAACAAGTCAGAGGTTGGTCTGAAAGCAGCACGCTGTGGATTAGTTTAGCTCTGTTAAATGCACAGTTTATTTCCTCGTGCTAATTCAATCCTGTTTCTGCTTTTCGTCTTCTATCAGAGCGTAACCTTAACCCCAAGGCAGCATGTTTAAAACGCCGCGAGGAGGAGAAGGTGTCTGGGGTAGTGGGTGAAGCGCCAATGCAGCTCTCAGGAGGCCATCCCAGTATGGGAGGAGATGGACACAATCCAGTTGGCCACATGTAACACCGGGTAGGTCTTACAGATTTATTAAAGAAGTTATTATTAAATCTGGATTAGGCTGGATCACAAGAAAAATTGTTGTCTTTTGCATCTTAACATTTTTGGATGAAGGCTCTCTGTCCTTAGCTCCGCTCATCAAATGGGTAATTCATATGCGACAGATAATTCAAGGCAAACTCTACAACTCTAAAACCCTGCGTTGGTACTGACACGTTTTATTGTGGGTTATAAATAAATTGTTAAATATTACTTTTTTGTAATTACGTCAGTTTCTTAAATGAAAATGTTCTCGTTTCTTTGCTAATTTTGTGGGACATTTGAGAACATCATCGTTTCCAGGTTTGCAGTATCACTGATCAACATTTTCTGACATTTTATGGACCAAAGAATTACTCAATTGATTATGAAAAGAATCGTTAGTTGCAGCCCTAGTAGTAAAAGTAAAAAAAAAAAAACTTGGTTTGTCTTTTAATTTGAACAGGCAAAAACAGAGGTCTTTGGACATTACGCAGCTACCTGTGTCAAATTCCCCTTTCAGTTTACACCTTGGTGTTGGACAGATAAAAGAAATCCCTGCTATGATGTTTCACCGTTGTTGTATCTTGTTAGTATTTTCTTAAACTAATTAACTATCTGCCTGTTCACACTTGCACATACATGCCCAGTGTGCCTGAATGGTCTCAAATGTTTTTAGGCCAATTGGAATGGATGCAGATTATTTTGAAAAGTACTCACTAAGAAATTGTTATATGCATAATATGTGAATGAATTATCTTTTACACGAGTCTCAGTAGCTGTGCTGCTGTGTAATGTCTGTGGTCCTTTTCTTGTTTCAGGTCCAGTGGTGTTTCCTTGGCTGTCAGAGGATGTGGCCTTAACAGTTTTCTTCCACCCATTATTCTCAGTGTGTGTGTATATGTGGACATGTCTGTGTATTGTCCGTTCAAGTTTCAAGATGCACATTCACACACTCGTACACACATGCATACTGCCAAAACTGACACAGCCTGTTTGTCGCACTCCCAACCATGACTACAAGCTCAAATGTGAAGAACTTTTTTAAGTTTTGATTTGTTTTATACATTTAAGATTTTGTTTTTCGTCTTTTGGTTTCCACATGATGACAGAATGCCGGAGTACTTTACGTCCTGCCACAAATTGGGACTTCACACACTGCCGAGAGGTGCTCTGGTGGGGGGAAAAAAAAGGAGACCTAATCAAACACAAATTAAATCAAGGATTTGTGCCTAATTGTTACATGTTTTCTATTTGACATTCAAGCAAATTGCTTTACACGAGGAACATTTATTGTAAGGGATTGCTTATGTGTATGAGCAATTATTTTTAATGTATGTCATTCCCGGCGTGATGGTACAGTCTTACATATGTTATGTAACCAAGCCTATAGTTGAACTTGAATTGTCTAAATTCAGTGACGTTTCCTCGATCCTCTCGTCGAATGATTTGAAAAGGACACAGGAAGCGGTCAACGTTTTTTTTCAGTTCAAACGCAGCTTTCATGAAAGACGGGGAACTCTCTCTGACCTAGAGACAGTCTTTGACTGGAGCCCAGTCTCATCCCACAAGGCATCTGGAGACTTGGAATCGAGGACTCCTTCCCTGAAGGTTATGAATAATCCAAGTGATAGAATCTGTCAACTGCAAAACTGTTCTTCCTCTATGTTGACTACGATTTCTAGTATTACTCCAGTGGCTCTTGGTCATAGGTTCAGGTTTTTGTATTGCTTTATGTTCTAAAGCAGTCATAGACGAGACAAAGCACAGTTGTATAGGTTTAGGCTGGAAGTTGAGTGGCGACCTGTAGTGCATTTCAGTCCCTGAACGTCTTGCATCAAGCCATTTGAGACGAAACGACCAGCACTCGATGCTGTCGCTCTTTTGAAATGGTTTACTGACAATGCCAGCAGACTTAACAGTTCCAACTTTTTACCCCTTAATTGATCTTCTGTAAAAGAGAAAGAAATCTGGGTTCTTTGATGGAGGGATCTCATCAGTGTGCAGTTGTTGAAGCAGACAAGTCTTTGTGTAATGAAGGCTTTCTTTTCCTAAATGAGCATTCCCACTGAATTACAGCCCTTCACCTTCCTCCTGAGTAAGTCTGTTCTCACTTTTCTTACCGAGAGAAGTGTGATGTGTAAATTCACTTCATACATTACTCTGATATGTTTCATTTTTCAAAATTAAATATATATAAAAATATATATTTTTTGTTAGTCTATACATTGTAGATTTTTTACATAAATGGCAATATTAGTTTGAAGCTTAGAGTGTATTGTAGATGAACTGAATAAGGGGATATTTGACATTAAAAAAAAGACAAAAAGAAAATTGTTCAAAAATCAATTCACAACCACGATGGCAGAGGAAAAGGGTCAATGGATGATGAAAGACATGTCGAAAGTGTTTGTATCCTTAATTCCAGTTTTAGTTGTAAGGCATATCATCAGCTACCCAGATGAATTATTGCTTTCCATTTGGGGGTGTGTGGACAGAGTTTGTGCTACAATCTTGCTAAAGTGTTTTGACTTTAGCAGCGAGGCGCTGAGGACAAATGTGGGAAGGGAATTTTGTCTCTAACAGTAATTATGCAACTGGTTTTGAATGTAGCTACCATACAAATGTGGATTGCCTTCATTTTCAAAAAAAAAAAAAAAAAGAAATGTGTTCCTGGGTTTTCTCAGTACAATATGAGTTTTTGTTTCACCTTTTTTTCTACGGTCTGCCCTAAACCAAATGGCTCTGTGTGCAGTTATCTCCTCTTTATTTTTTTTATTTTTTTGTATCCTGCACATTTGTTTTGGAGGCAGACGGCCGTGTTGGGTGTAAGGTAATGGATAAAATGGAGAACAAAACAGTGTTATTGTGATATTAATCCCATGTCATGTCATGTTGTGACTGGTTTTTACCAACATGTAATCACAAATGGGAGGTAGAGCATTTTGTGTGTTTAATTTCTACAAAAAGAGATGAAGAAAAAGACCTATACAAGTCAATAGTGTGGCCTTTTCATTCTCAAGACTTGCGATGTCATGATGGGAGAGTGATACCTTATCAGTGCCTGAACTTGTATTTTCATTTAAGACAGTTTTATTTTGTGAACCATATCATTTCATTTATCATGGAGATTAAAGAGGTACTTGTTCATTCCCCCACCCTCCCTTCTCCTAATGCTTTTTTCAATTTTCAGGAAGAAGTTTAAATGGTATAAAGAGATTTTCTTTCAGTGTATCTAGTTAAATAAATAAATGTTACATAGATCTTGTTTAGTTTTCTATTCCTTATTTCTACATTTTCAACTGGATTATGTTTGTCCAAACTGCTGTTTTAATTGAGGTCATGGGTCCAGGTCACGAGTTTTCTTCCCTATTTGCCCTATATTTCTTAATCATTTGACAGACGGGGTTGAAAAGAAACTGCTTTTCGCTCTGATTGTCTGCTTATGAGGCACATGAACGTTTTTTCTGTTTGTGTTTCTTCAGTTTCTCGATGTAGGGAGTGACTTTCATTTAATGTAGTGGCTGGAGTCCATGATGATTGGGAGCATTTTTAATTTTCTGTATATCAGAGTGCAAGCCCTCGTCTGCAGTGACTTTTATTATTTTTCGTCTTCAGTGACAGTTTTCACCTCTGACCTTTTACTCTTCCACCTTGTCTACAATGACTTTTTGTGAGAAGTTCTTATCACTTCTTTCAAAAAGAAGTATTTGAAGTTATTTAGCCCTCATTATTGTTATTATTACCAGATTAATGTGTATTAAATATTGTGGATTTGTTCCAAGAGAAACTGAGTTGATTATTAAGTATTCTGTGACCATCCCATTAGGCTGCAAGCTAAACATTTTTGTTTGAGGGAAAAACATTTTTTTAACACAAGTCTGTGGAAAAGCAGCCCCAAAATCTGCTGGAGCACATAATGTTAACATAAAATTACAAAATTATGATGAGCGATGTTCAGTTGATGGGCTTGGACTTGTTTTGATAAAAGAAGGCAGTTACAAAAAAACAACAAAAAAAACATGTGCTTTCATCAATTTTGTCATATCTTTGTTGAACTGAAAAGAGTGAGAGTAAATACCTACAGGTGCATAGAACCTTGAGAACATCTTGGGGCGAGGACATTTGACTCAATCTCTCTTTCTATTTGTTTTTTTTGTTTGTTTGTTTTTTAAATATATATAAATATATATAGTTGAGAACTGTCTTGTATATACAGTAATGTAGCAATAAATGTGCCATTTTTAATAACAGATTATACCTTTTCCAATGTCTGGCTTTTGAATATTGTACACACAAAAGGAAAATAAAGGAAAACATTGTAATAAAGGGTTTACTGTAGTTCGGAAGATGAATTTGTTCACATTTGTCATTGCCAGTGGCTAAATCTGAGTCGAAGAGGGAACAATAGTATCTTTTGTCATTGTGTTGAGTGTGTAACCATGACATTATTTTAATTTCAAGGCAGGACACTAGCTAATGTTATCAATTTCATACGCAGAAGTGAAGGGGTTTCATTCTTGACGGGCGTTTTATAGGGCAGCCCGGGGTCCTTGATGATAATAATAATAACATCAGCCACCATTCTACGAAAGCACGGCTACAAACAAGGTCAGGATGGTCCAGAAAATACTTAATAAGTTCATCGGTGCCAAGTACGTATCTATCCTGAGAGCGTGGTAAGTGAAGTCGGTAACAGAGGTGGCGTACGTACAGTTTTGTTCATTTTTGTCGTATAAAAAGCGAATGTCTTTGTGAATGTTACGATAACTAGCCAAAATAAGCTTCTCCCCCCGTGTATTACCTATTGATAAAGGAGCCATGCTAACTAGCATCATGCTTACACTGTACGTCACATTTGTGACCTGACGAAGAGCTACATGCTAATTGTTTACAAAATATTTACCTTGTTTGCCTTGATATCAAATTGTTTTGTGACGGCACGTACTCGAGACTATTTCGTTGTTAATTTGTTGTGTTCTTTTTTTGTTTTTACCACATAACAATATGTATATTATTTAATATGTGTCCCTGCGATGGACTGGCGAGCTATACCGCGCTTGTCGCCCTATGTCAGCTGAGATAGGCGCAGCATGCCCCGCGATAAAGCGGTAGAGAATGGATGGATGGATAATATTATTTACATATTTAATTGTACATACTTTTCTGGCAACGTGTTATAAATGTTCAGGGACTGCATTCCCCATCTAGTTATTTGGCTCGTCCTCCAGTGAACTAGCGACACATCATCTCGTGTGAGAAGAAACTTAATGATAATATCAAGACTTTCCAAAATACAGGGAAGCTACTGCTGATGAGACATGTTAATATATTTACTGTATGTCTTAAGTGTGGTAAATGGAATTTAGTGCAACAACCTCTTTATCTACCACTACCTGAGATTATGAAATGATCATTTGTTAAGTAAAGGCAAATGCATTTGATTCTGATTATTGCTAATCAAAGTAAACATAAACTGTTCACAGTTTTGGCAAATGTAATGTGAAATATTGCCATGAAGATATGTAAACAAAAACTGTTTACTGCTACCACACAGCGAGTGAGTAGCAGATTGCAAAGTTATTTTTTTATTAAAAAATATTATCTAATAATTACATCCATATTGCTGTTGACACTGATTTAGAGTTGTATTTGTGTTATTGTTTATTGTATTCATGAATCCTCTGTTGTCATTTGTCCAGGGCACCAAATATGGCTGCCTGGGGAGTGGTAGGCGGCGTGGCACTTGTTCACTTCACAGACTGGAGACTATTCCTGGACTATGTGCCATACATTAAAGGGAAGTTCAACAAGGAAGAATAAAGTCTCGCACAACTAAACTAAAATGTGAGTGAACTGTCACTGTAACCTGAGCTTTCCTTCACACATTCTGAGTGCGTTAACATGCGCACCAAAAAAAACAAATACTGGCAATGATCGGGTAACTGGAATAAACTGTTTAAGGTGTAACCATGTCTCGAAGGAATCAGAATATTGACAGAAACCGAGGTGTGTTAAACAGGTTTTTCCAAAAACTGATAACGGCAATAAACCGATAATGAATATTGGTTTATTCTAATTTTGAAGCAGTAACTGAGTTGGTCTGAGGAAAAATTAAAGAAAATATATACATTTATATTTACAGCTCTACCAAATTTGAATGTAATGTATTTTATTGACTTGACTGAAATAACTTGAAATATAGAAATGACAAATTCACATATTTTTTTGATGCTACACATATTTGTCAATAATGTCAAAATATTATCACAATGTCTTGTTTACTAATTAGGTAAATTATCAGTAATATAGTAGCCACGACACTATCCACATTATTCATACAGATAAAGTTATATAGGCATTTCTTAGCCCTATAAATACTTTGGCTAATTTGAATTCATTTACACTTGTTATTGTCACCACCCTCCCCGAAACCCTTGTGCAGTTCGGGGAGTATCTCTCAAAGAGGAAACGGAACAGGTTTCCAGTCTCAGAGACAGGAAGGATGTGCTTGTCACACATTTCAAACAGACCTGTTAATGTGTATCTCTTTAACTAATGAATGGGCTGTGTGTCTGCCTGCAGGACCAGAGCTTTGGAATTGACATATGGGTGGATTGCGCAACGCAAACTTAATTAGGATGCCTTGGCTCAGGAATCAGTCACTGGGGTCTTGTTAGGAGTTTGGACTTCAGGATGCACGCTTTGTGATCTTGTATTACATAATATGAATAAAACTTTAATTTGCCTCTTTGTGTCCAGTGTTTTTTTTCCAGCTCTTATAATATAATAAGCTACTGTGTTTAAATTGCACTGATTATTGCGGTTTTATTTTTGGCAGGCTTTGTCTGTCTATGAGCAGCATAACTCAACATGCAAAGATTTTGGTGGTGATTTAGATGTGGACCATGTGATATAGGGGAGTGAGACACTCTGGGAAACAAGTTTGTGTTCACTGTTTTTAAAAATCATGGATTTAAATAAATCTTTTGCATGATGCAGATATTGTCTTTGCAAACAAACCAGGACTATTTGTACTATAACTTTAAGGTAAATTGTTTTCATGAATAGTAAAGTCAGTAATACTGTAAATGATTACTCTTTGTGGATTGCACGTATTGACAGCAGTCGTGCAGACCAGGCTGCACACAGAGCATACAGCAGTGGTCTGTCTGCTTTAGGCTCATTTTTTTATCTGCCCCGCTGCGAAATTTGCGTGGATAATGTCTTTCATTTCTCCCATCGAAGGGGGAGGGGACTGAAAGAGGAGAGGGGAGAAGGGATTTAACATAGCGAGAGGGGGAAAGCGAGATAGTGTCTCCAAGATGGATAAAAACGAGTAAGTACATCATTTTAGAGGCCGATAAAGCCACCGAGAGAGCTGTTGATTGCTACTGTAGCGTGTGATAATTGCTACGGCGTGTGCGTAATAGCCGTATAAAGTATGTTTTGTCATCTATTGCAGGCAAATGCACTCGATGCAGACCAAATGCATTTTAAAGCAGCAGCAGCGCAGTGGTATTGAGCTATGATGTCGGTCTGTTGCTCAGCATCACTGTCGCATGCGTTCGTTTCCCTGATATTTCGCAGCGAACGTTGGACTAAGCATGGAGTCTGCTTCAGTGCGTCGACACTCGCTTCGTTTCCACAGGGCTTTTAAAATCCTCCGGAGCAGATCTGATTCTGTCGCGCTCCGTATCGCTGACACACCTATGGAGCGTCTTAATTAATTGCAATGACATGCTTTTTTAAAATGGTGTCTGCGTTGTTTTAATCGATGAGCTCGACTCGGCTCATTCATAAAAGCCGGCTCCAAGTGTGTGGGATGACAACGGCAGGCATTGTGGCGAAACGCTTCAGTTCACGTAACATGAAACTTTGATGTTTTTACTGTACAACGCGAGCGGCAAAGTGAACGTCGTTGTTTCACAACGTTCGCCGATTTATTTCAGTATCAGCTCCGTCTGTGGTTAATGTCACCGCATCTATGTGTAATTACTGTGGTGGTCTATTTGTAACAGTAGACTAATTTATGTTTCCCCATAGGTTAACATTGCTGTGTAGTTAGCTTAGCGTCAAGTTACACGAGATGTATATATATAAAAAAAGTTTTCCGGTTGCCCGCCCACTTCAAAATAAAAGACCGACAACCATGTTGATCATTATTTCAATGTTTTAATATAATAAACTAATTACCACGTTTTTGCGATTACCACGGAGCTAAACTTTAAAAAACTAAAGTTAAGTTCTGTATCGATTTGTTCAAATTTAACATGACTTGTTTTTATAATATGACATCAACTGTTTTGAATCCAGAGTGTTGTTAAATTGGTGACTTTTCAAAAATTATTTTCACATTGTATTAAACTGATGTATTCATTAATATCCTTTATTTAACCAGGAATAAAAACTCACCTCTTTTGCTAGAGTGTCCTGGCCCAGACAGGCAGCAGCACTTATTAATACAGCATACATGAATAATGTACATTAAATGTTTTTCTCCTTCCGAGCTATTTTATTTCTCTTGAGATTAGGTCAAATTTTTAAGGGCCATATCATATGAAACACTTACAGGAACTTGACTACCTATCAAACTTGACTACCTAATCAAACTTGAGTCTATTAGCAACATTACATATTATGCCAGATAAACAAGACCTACAACAGTCCTCATAAATTAAAAATGAGTACTACAGCAATCCTTCTACACAACAAGTGTTCTGCAGAATACACAACTTTTGTAAATACATCCTAATTAGGCAATCATACAGTGAACACCGAAGCAACCTGTTTCAGATTTATCCGTTTAATTTTGAAAATGGATTGTACTACTTTTCTTTTCTGGGGGTCCTCATTATGTCCGGGTACTTGACAGTGACATCTTTTTGTGTGGCACAGACGGGTCAGGACCAACAAGTCCTGTCCCAATGAAGGGACTGGACCCTGGGAGTGTATGATACCTCATGTTTTTGTTGTTGTTGTTGTTATGCACAAAATTGCTTTTTTTTTGTTCCAGACTTAACATTTCTGTGTATATATTCTAGATAATATAAAGCATAAAGTATAGTTGTGAATTATTATGTTATATTTGTTGTTATTATTATTATGAATAAGACTTGTATGTGTGAGCTGGACAGCGATAACTTTGTTATTGGTAAAAAAAAAAAGAAAAGAAAAGTTTGCTATATAGAACCTCTGCCTTTATAGACAACATGGTTCCCGCTTATATTACGCTTTTACTTTGAAGTCTAGTTTTAGTCTTGAGTCTCGACTGCCCTCACAGTCAGTTCACGCGGCTGCGCCGTCCCGTGTTTTCCTCGCGGATGTAGCCCTCGCAGCCTCGGCGAGACTGGCGAGTGGTGATGCGGTCGAGCTCCGCGGCGGAGCGATCTGCGCGACGACAAAGAGATGAGACGTTAGCAGCGGCGGCGGCAGCGGCGAGGTCTCATTTACACGGGGACGCATGTTTTAACATGGTCGAAACAAAAGCGTGAGCAGCGCTAGGCCTGTCGTCCAAACAGAGGCACCTTCAGTCAAACCCAGTGTAGTCGTTCACAGGAACTTTAAGTTGAATTGTAGGCGACACGCGTGGGATATGGAGAAGAAAAGATGG